>NC_082739.1:40018963-40319872 GCF_030144855.1 Hypanus sabinus
GCATGCAGATATCTAACCAGAAAAGCTGATGAAAAATAATCATAAACCATGCAACTCATTGAATTGGCTTGGGGTGATAACCTAGCCGTGATGTGGCTAGATTGAAAAAGGTGGGGAAAGAATGTCTGCTGATCTACTATTCATTCTCTGCTCTTGGGGTGAATCTTGTACTGTACGTCCAAAGTTCTTTTTAAAGCAACATTAATCAGTGGTTTTCTTTCCCCAAGGATGTTACAGGTGAGGTATAAAATGATGTGGTTTTTTTTTTATGATTTGTCAGGTTTGAATGGAGTAATCAAATCCAAGATGGTGAAATATAAAAAGGGGTGCAAATGGAAGGGCCCATGTAAATAGTCATAGTCATGAAATGCGAAGGAGCAAAAGCAGCCTGATTCATTAATCTCACTCATCATTTCATAATTGTAGAAATCTGCCCAGAATAAGATGGTCTTTGCAGTGATGTGATTTATGGTTTAAGATCTGACCAACACTCATTGTCCAATTGAAGGATGACTCTTGGCTGAGGGAGTAAAAGGCTGCTTTAACTCTGTGAATCATTTGCCAAGCGGTGATTTCTAAACAAGAGGGCTAAAAATGAATCTGGAACTCAACAGCAGGAGAAAAAAATGATTGTTGTGAATCGTAAGACAATGACTTTGAGTATAACAAATGCACCATGCAGACTTCAGTTTTCAATGAACTTTAGTGGAAGCTAGTTCAACCAGATACATGTAATCCTGATTGAGACAAGCAGGCATGTTCTCAGAAATTCTTCACCACAGTTCAATTCCCTGTGAAATTGATTGAATCCTATTACAGGTCTAAATCCATGGCCATTATCTATTGTCCAAGAACACCAACAGCATATTCTCAGTAAGAAAATCATTTCTTGTAAATTATATTCTGGATTTAAAGATTAATTTCCTGGACATGGCTGCAAACAGCACAGGAGAAGTATTTTTGTGCTGCCAAAAGAATGCTTTGTTGCTATTCAATTTATTCTGTTCATTATCTATAATATATATATATTTTTAAGAGAGTTAAGATCAGTGACAAGACAATTGGAAGAAAGAAGCCATATGATGAAGTTAATAAGAATATAGCAAACCAGAGTGGTAAACTTAATTCTAAATAACTTCCAGATCTCTAGTTGTGAATTTCATTTAAAGTTAATTGATTGAGTAAAGTAATCATTAAGAAAATTACCCTCTGGAAGTAGGTCAGTGTATGAATGTGATTAAGAACTGAGAGATACATAGAATCAGACATGTCAAAGTCAAGATAAATACTCACTGTAAAACACAGGGCTTCAGAGGAAGGAATTATTTTTAGCTCATTATTGGATTGATGTATAAAGCATTAAGGAGAGTCAAGAGCCCTATCAATCTTCACCCAATCGGTCGACAAATGCTTAACATCCTCTGATTATAAGACTGTTTCTTCTTTCCCATTCAAGACATTGACCCTTTGACCCTGCTCCTCCTCTACAACTTGACCTCCTAATTTCTTGCATTCATCAACTTGAGTCCAAGATCCTCAACCAGCCCCTTACCTGATTGTGAGTATGAACCTTGTCTTCTACATCCATCTCCTCAATCTAACCTTCCCTCCTATGGTTCATGAAACTAACCCCATCCTAGCAGCAGACTGAGTTTCCTTTGAGGATCCTTCTGGATTCCAGTATGGATAACTTCACTCACCTTTACTTTGAACTAATTCCACAACCTACAGTCTCACTTTCTCAATAATATTTATTTTGCATTTGCACACTTTGTCTTCTTTTTCACGTTGGTTGTTTGACAGTCATTGGGTGTAGCTTTTCCTTGATTCTATTATATTTTTTTGTTCTACTGTGAATGCCTGCAAGAAAAGGAATCTCAAGATATTATATAGTGACATATGCCTATTTGATAATAAACTTATTTTAAACTTTGAAGACTGCTTTCTGATCTTTCTTCTCGCTCACATGATCCAGACCTGCAACTTCCCTATTTTCCTTCACAAAATTCCTTCCAAACATTGTTCATAAGTAAAAGCTCTTCAATGCCCAAGCTAAACAAGTCCTTAATACTCATGTGTTATGGAATTTTTTAGCTGTGAAAACCTCAAAAAGACTATTTGTTAGCCTATTGTGCACTGCAGGATTAAAATTCCTTTACAGATCTTCCAAGCTAAAACATTCATAGCCCCTAGGATATTGAATGGTATCATGTTCATTTCTCTACCTTAATGCCCATGGGTATTAAGTAAAAGTCCAATAAAAGCAAAGCCAGTAGTCAGTTCTCTACTCTTGAATCTAAATCATTCAGTTCAAATTATCTAGTGATTCAATTTCCTTTAACACTAGGTTTCCACTTTACTCTGTTAATTATGTTGCTTAATTCAAATTAGTGGATACTTAATTTTTCTTAGCGCATTAATGACTATAATACTAGGAATGAGACTGCACATTTGCATTATGTAATGGGCTTGGTATGAAAAGGAAAGACCATGAACAACACTAACTAAAAAGCAAGATCCAATTTTTTTTGTTAAATAAAGCTGGTTGTCCATATTTTCCGTTTTTCTTTACAACATAGGTAGTGTCCATTTAACTCATCGATTCTTTGCCAGCTATTGCATCAAGGAGTCATGAAGTTGTATGGCAAATCGGCAGGCCTTTGGCCCAAATCGTCCATATTGGCGAAGCTGCTGACCTGGGCTAGTCCATATCCTTCTAAACATTTCCTATGCATGAACCCGTCTAAATGTCTCTTAAAAGTTGCAATCATACCCAAATCTACCACTGCCCCTGCTAGTTCATTCCATATATCCACTACTCTCAGTGTGAAAAAAGTTTGTGCTTAGGTCCTCTTTAAATCTTTCTGCTCTCATCTTAAACCTGTTCCCTCTATATTTAAGTTCTCCTACCTAGAACTGTGACTATTTATCTTATCTATGTTTCGTACTTTATATTCATCTAAAAGGTCCTACTTCAGCCTTGTACTCTTCAGGGAAAATAGCCCCAATTTATTCAGTCTCCCCTTATAATTCAAGCTTTCCAGTCTTTTCTGCATTGTTTCCATTCCAGCTTAATGACATCTTACCAATAGCTGGGCAAGCACAGATGGACACAATACTCCGAGAGTAGTATCACTAACATCATAAACAGAATCAGAATCAGAATCATTGACCTTGAGGAAAAACCATAGAGAAAACATAGAGGAGCCTTCATGAATTCCGACAACCCTGTGATTTCAGTCCTTAAGGCAGACATGACAGGACCCTTCGGAAGGGTGAACCCACAGAAAGCAGCTAGCCCAGATGTTTATCTAACTACTAAAGATCTACGCTGATCAACTGGCTGGAGTGTTCATCAATATCTTTAACCTCTTGCATCAAAAGGCTTCAATTATATCTCAGAAGAACATGGTAATCTACCTCAATGACTATTGTCCAATAGCACTTAGATGAAGTATTTTGTGAGTTTGGTGATGAAATATATCAACTCCTACCTGAAAAGCAACTTGGATCCAATCCAATTTGCCCACTATTACAACTGTGAACAGCAGAAGCCATTTCATTGGCTCTTCACTCAACCCTGGAACATCTGGACAGCAAAGATGTATCAGGATGCATCAGGATACATCAGGATGCTCTTCATTAATTAGAGCTCAGTATTCAATCCCATCATCCCTCAAAACCTTGGCTCAGTATCTCTTTGTGCAATTAGATCTTCATTTCCTCACTTGTAGACATCGGTCAGTTCAGATTGGCAAAAACGTCTCCTCCACGATCCCCATCAGCACGGGTGAACCACAAGGCTAAATGCTTAGCCCCCTGCTCTGCTCACTTTGTGGCTAAGCACACTTCCAACACCATATTCAAATTTGCTGATGACACCACTGCTGTTGATCAAATCAAAGGTGGTGATGAATCAGTATATTTGGAGGGAGATTGAAAATCTGGCTAAATGGTGCACAACAATAACCTCACACTAGGAGCTGATCATTGACTTCAGAAGGAGGAAACTGAAGGACATAAGCCAGACTTCATCGGGTGATCAGAGGTGGACAGGGACAACAATTTTCAATTTCTCTGTGATATTTCTCTTTTGGAGAATCTCTTTAGATCCATTTCTCTTTGGAGGATCTGTCCTTGACGCAGCTCATAAATGCCATTGTGAAGAAAGCATGGCAGCATCTCTACTTTCTTAGAAATTTGCGATGATTCAACATATTAGATAAAACTTTGACGAACTTTTATAAATGCATGGTGGAGAGTATATTGACTGGTTGCATCAGAGCCTGGTATGGAAACACCAATGCCTTTGAACAGTAAAGCCTACAAAAAGTAGTGGATGAGGCCCAGTCCATCATGGGTAAAGCCTTCTCCACCATTAAGAATATGTACTGTAAATGGAACACTTTCGCAGGAAAGCAGCATCCATCATCAAGGACACCAATGATCCAGGCTATGTTCTCTTCTTGCTGCTGCTATCAGGAAGAAGGTATTGGAGCCTTAGGACCAACACCACCAGGTTCAGGAAAAGTTACGTCCTTCAATTGTCAAGCTTTTGAATCAGTCGGGATAACTTCACTTGTACCATGATTGAACTTTTCCTACAATCTATGGACTCACTTTCAAGGACTCTCCGTCTCATGATGTTTATTTCTTATTTATATGCGATTTTTTTTTTCTTTCTGTACTTCACTGTTGTCATTTGCACATTGGGTGTTTGTCCATCCTGTTGGTTGCAGTCTTTGATTGATTTTCTTGTGTTTCTTGCACTTACTGTGAATGCCTACAAGAAAATGAATCTCAGTGTAGTATTTGCTGAATTAAGACCATAAGACCATAAGATATAGGAGAAGAAATAGGCCATTTGGCCCAGTGAGTCTGCTCTGCCATTTCATCATGGCTGATCCAATTTTCCTCTCAGCTCCAATCTCCTGCCTTCTTCCTGTATCTCTTCATGCCCTGATGAATCAAGAATCTATCAACCTCTGCCTTCTAATATACATAAAGACTTGGCCTCCACAGCTGCCTGTGGCAAAGAATTCCACAGATTCACCACTCTCTAGTTAAAGAACTTCCTCAACTCTATTCTAAAAGGATGCCCCTCTATCCTGTGGCTGTGTCTCTGGTCTTAGCCTCTCCACCATAGGAAACGTCATCTCCACATCCGCTCTATCAAGGCCTTTTACCATTCAATAGGTTTCATAGAAACATAGAAAACCTACAGCACAATACAGGCCCTTCAGCCCACAAAGCTGTGCTGAACGTATCCCTACCTTAGAACTACCTAGGCTTTACCCATAGCCCTCTATTTTCAAAGCTCCATGTAGCCATCCAGGAGTCTCTTAAAAGACACTATCATTTCCACTTCCACCATTGCCGCCGGCAGCCCAGTCCACACGCTCACCAAACTCTGTGTAAAAAAACTTACCCCTGACATCTCCCCTATACCTAATTCCAAGCACCTTAAAACTATGCCCTCTCATGCTAGCCATTTCAGCCCTGGGGAAAAGTCTCTGACTATATACACGATCAATGCCTCTCAATATCTTGTACACCTCTATCAGGTCACCTGTCATCCTCCGTCACTCCAATGAGAAAAGGCCGAGTTCACTCAACATATTCTCATAAGGCATGCTCTCCAATCCAGGCAACATCCTTGTAAATCTCCTCTGCACCCTTTCTATAGTTTCTACGTCCTTCCTGTAATGAGGCGACCAGAACTGAGCACAGTACTCCAAGTGGGGTCTGACCAGGATCCTATATAGCTTCAACATTACCCCTCAGCTCTTAAACTCAATCCCATGATTGATGAAGGCCAATTCACCATATGCCTTCTTAACCACAAAGTTAACCACAAAGTGTCCTATGGGCTCGGACCCCAAGAATCCTCTGATCCTCCACACTGTCAAGAGTCTTAACATTAATGCTATATTCTGCCATCATATTTGACCTACCAAAATGAACCACCTCACACTTGTCTGGGTTGAAATCCATCTGCCATTTCTCAGCCAGCTTTACATCCTATCAATGTCCTGCTGTAACCTCTGACAGCCCTCCACACTATCTACAACACCCCAACCTTTGTGTCATCAGCAAATTTACTAACCTATTTCTTCACTTCCTCATTCAGGTCATTTATAAAAATCACAAAGAGTAGGGGTCCCAGAACAGATCCCTGAGGTACAGAACTGGTCACTGACCTCCGTGCAGAATATGGCCCATCTACAACCACTCTTTGCCTTCTGTGGGCAAGCCAGTTCTGGATTCCCAAAGCAATGTCCCCTTGGATCCCATGTCTCCTAACTTTCTCAATAAGCCTTGCATGGGGTACCTTATCAAATGTCTTGCTAAAATCCATATAAACTACATCTACGGTGTAGTCACATCCTCAAAAAATTCAATCAGGCTCGTAAGGCATGACCTGACTTTGACAAAGCCATGCTGACTATTCCTAATCATATCATGCTTCTCCAAATGTTCATAAATCCTACCTCTCAGGATCTCCTCCATCAACTTACCAATCCCTGAAGGAAGATTCACTAGCCTATAATTTCCTGGGCTATTCCTACTCCCTTTCTTCAATAAGGGAACAAGATCCGCAACCCTCCAATCCTCTGAAACCTCTCCCGTCCTCATTGATGATGCAAAGATCATCACCAGAGGCTCAGCAATCTCCTCCCTTGCCTCCCACAGTAGCCTTGGGTACATCCCATCTGGTCCCGGTGACTTATCCAACTTGATGCTTTCTAAAACCTCCAGCACATCCTTTTCCTTAATATCGACATGCTCAAGCTTTTCAGTCCACTGCAAGTCATCACTACAATCACCAAGATCCTTTTCCATAGTGAATACTGAAGCAAAGTATTCATTAAGTACCTCTGCTATTTCCTCCGGTTCCATGCACTCTTTTCCACTGTCACCCTTGATAGGTCCTATTCTCTCGCATCTTATTTTCTTGCTCTTCACATACTTGTAGAATGCCTTGGGGTTTTCCTTAATCCTCTCTGCCAAGGCTTTCTCATGGCCCCTTCTGGCTCTGTTTTGAGACAGATATTTCAGATAAAAACAACGGCGCATGCGCACCAACTATAATCGTCTGCTCATGAGTGCATGTACAAGTATTATCATGACATCCCCCTTTTTATCAAAATAAAGAAAAGGAACAACTGTATTTTCAATTAAACTCATTTCTCTATAGTCTGCTTTCCAGTATATTTTCATGGAATTAACTTTCAAAGTATTCATTAATCATGCCTGATGTCTCTTATGCCTGAAACAAATACATACCACTCATTATTTCCACTTGTATGAGCATATATACAAAATATAAAAAAACTTCAAACTACAAACTACACAACCTCAAATACGACATGGTCCTTCTTTGAGTATAAACATGACATTAAAATGCCAAATAGTGTCACAGACATTGTTCAATTGTTCATGCAATTATTCAATGTGGGACAAAGTCTTCTAGATATTGTGGCCTTTTTACTGTGCAGCCAGAACGAGTTTTTACTGTTTTGTCCGAGTCCTGTTGTTTGTTATTTGCATGTTTCAACATTTGTGTTAATGTTTGTGTTGTGTCATTAGCCTCTGCTAGTGTTTGGCCGTGTGCTTTTGATGCGGTGGGCACACTGTGGTCATTGATCTCGGTTGTTTGACCTGATTTGCCTGTTCATGTGTGATTAGCTTTTCAGGCGGTTCCTCAGCCGTCTTTCATAGATGTATGTGATTACGTCGGTAGATCCCAGAAGGAGTTTGAACTACATATAAACACTCATCAAGGCGCCGACACACAACTGCTTTCTCCCAAATCTTTTTACCTTGCACCAGGGGTTGCATGTGCATGGTATCCCCTTCATTGAGTGGGGCAAGATCTTTGGCTGATTTGTTGTAATTGTCGGCCTGCTGCTGGACACATTGTTTCATACGCTCGTGTTCTTGTATGACTCTGGGTTCCAGTAAACTTGCTGTTGTAGGCAATACAACATGTGTGCGGCGATAGATCAGATGCTGGGCAGGACTCATACTGAGCCCTTGCGAAGGTGTGTTGCGATGGTCTAGAAGTGCGAGGTAGGGATGTGTTCACGATTTGTTGCTCTGGGTATCTCTGTCGCTCTGAAGACATATTTGTTCTTCTTGAGCCTGATACGCTGCTCTGCACAACGCTGTAATAGTCGCTCAAGTTTCACATCATGATCGACGATTGCCTTTCCCTGCATTTCCCCTTTTCCATACACCAGAATGTCGTCTGTGACGCAGATCACTCCCGGTAGTCCTTCCAGTGCCTGATGCAGTCTGCTCTGGAAGATCTCTGATGGCACACTGATTCCAAATGGAAGTCTGAGCCATCTATACTGTTGAAGGTGGTGAGCCCGCTTGATTCACTGTCCAATTTCACTTACCAGAATGCAGAACTCATAGCAAGCTTGCTGAAAAACTTAACCTGGTCAAGATCTGGCAAAATGTCCTCTATCACCGAAAGGAGGTAGTGTTCTCTCCTCAGCGCTATGTTCAATGGTCGAGGGTCAATGCATATACGAAGATTGCCGTTCTTCTTCTCTGTGACCACTAGCTGGCTAACCCACCTTGTAGGTTCATGGACTGGAGCTATCACCTTGAGGTCTACCAGTTGATCAAGCTCAGCTTTCACTTTCCACTTCATAGCATGAGGTAGACATCGTTGGAGGTTACACCGTGGTTTGAACTTCCTCGTCAATCTGCAGGTGGGCTGCACCCGGAAGCTCCCCGGGCGCATCATCGAACTCTTCTGCATAGCGTTCTTCTGGTGTGCATTGTTTTTCTGTGAGTGTAGATGCATGCACCCTGTGAAAGTTGTCATCGTTGACCATAATCAGCTTCATTCGCTGGCTGGCCCTGCTTCCCAGCGATAATGTAAAGTTGTCAGTGACCACGACAAATTCGACAGAATACTTGTGGTTCGTCATGGAGTTACGCAATTTCACTCTGCACATCCCTTCTGAATCCATAGTGGTCTTGTTCCACATCATCAACTTGTTTGTGCAGGTGTGATACGATGCTGAAGTTAGTCCGCATCTGCCGCCATGTCTTCCATCCGTCTATCAGTCCGCGGTTGACCGTCACGGCCGGTGATGGGCGAATACCGTTGACTGGGGGAGGACTACTGACCCGACCATGGTTCACCAGCACGGGGTCGCCTGCGGGTGTTGAGTGCCGCTGAGATTCTGCTGTCTCACCTCCAGACATTGCTACTGCACCTGTCTCTATTTGCTCGTCTCGGTTGATATTTTTCGACTCTTACACTCACCTTCTGAAGTTTCAGAGTTGCGCTATTGTTATGCTGCCAACTGCAAGTTGAAAAAATTGGGTGCTGTGGTTGAAAAAAGCAATTTTCCGAGCACCTCTGCTGCCACCATGTTATGAGACAGATATTTCAGATAAAAACGGTGAATGAGCACCAACTTTAATCGTCTGCTCATGAATGCATGTACAAGTATATCATAACAGCTCTCCTAATTTCATTCTTAAACTCCTTCCTGCTAGCCTTATAATCTTCCAGATTCCTACCATTACCTAGTTTTTTGAACCTTTCGTAAGCTTTTTTTTCTTTTTGACTAGATTTACAACAGCCTTTGTACACTACGGTTCCTCTACCCTACCATCCTTTCCCTGTCTCATTGGAACGTACCTACTCAGAACCCATGCAAACATTCCCTGAACACTTGCCACATTTCTTCCATACATATCTCTGAGATCATCTGTTTCCAATTTATGCTTCCAAGTTCCTGCCTGATAGCCTCATATTTCCTCTTGCTCCCATTAAACATTTTCCTAGCTTGTTTGTTCCTATCCCTCTCCAATGCTATGGAAAAGGAGATAGAATTGTGATCACTGTCTCCAAAATGCTTTCCCACTGAGAGATCTGACACCTGACCAGGTTCATTTCCCAATACCAGATCAAGTACTGCCTCTCCTCTTGTAGGCGTATCTACATATTGTGTCAAGAAACCTTCCTGAACACACCTAACAAATTCCACCCCATCTAAACCCCTCACTCTAGGGAGATGCCAATCAATATTTGGAAATTAAAATCTCCCAACACAACAACCGTGTTATTTTACTCCTTTACAGAATCTGTCTCCCTATCTGCTTGTCTATGTCCCTGTTACTATTGGGTGGTCTGTAAAAAACACCAGTAGAGTTATTGACCCCTTGCTGTTCCTAACTTCCACCCACAGAGACTCCGTCAGACAACCCTTCCATGACTTCCTCCTTTTCTGCAGCTGTGACACTACCTCTGCCATGCCCCTACCTCTTTTGCCTTCCTCCTCATCCTTTCTGAAACACTTAAAGCCTGGCACTTGAAGTAGCCATTCCTGCCCCTGCATCATCTGTAACGGCTACAACATCATAGCTCCAAGTGCTGATCCACGCTCTAAGCTCATCCACTTTATTCATAACACTTCTCGCATTAAAATAGACACATCTCAAACCATCGGAATGAGCGCGTCCCTTCTCTATCACCTGCCTATCCTCCCTTTTACCCTGTCTCCAAGCTTTCTCTATTTGTGATCCAACCTCCCTTCCCTCTGTCACTGCAGTATGGTTCCCACCCCCCCAGCAATTCTATTTTAAACTCTCCCCAGTAGACTTAGCAAACCCTCCAGCCAGGATATTGGTCCCCCTCGGATTCAAGTGCAACCCGTCCTTTTTGTACAGGTCACATCTGCCCCAGAAGAGGTCCCAATGATCCAGAAATCTGAATCCCTGACCCCTGCTCCAATCCCTCAGCCATGCATTTGTCCTCCACCTCATTCTATTCCTGTACTCACTGTCATGTGGCACAGGCGGTAATCCTGAGATAACTACCTTTGAGGTCCTGCTTCTCAACTTCTTTCCTAATTCCCTGTAGTCTGTTTTCAGGACCTCCTCCCTTTTCCTACCTATGTCACTGGTACCAATATGTACCACAACCTCTGACTGTTCTCCTTCCCATTTCAGGATAACTTGGACGCAATCAGAAACATCCCGGAACCTGGCACCTGGGAAGCAAACTACCATCTGTATTTCTTTCCTGCATCCACAGAATCACCTCTCTGACCCCCTAACTATAGAGTCTCTTATCATTGTTGCCATCCTCTTCCTTTCCCTACTCTTCTGATCCACAGGACCAGACTCTGTGCCAGAGGTGAGACCACTGTTGCTTCCCCCAGGTAGGCTGTCTCCACCCTCCAACAGTACTCAAACAGGAGTACTTATTGTTAAGGGGGACAGCCACTGGGATACTCTCTAGTATCTGCCTCTTGCCCTTCCCTCTCCTGACTGTTACCCACTTCTCAGTCTCCTGGGGTTCCGGGGTGACAACCTGCCTATAGCTCCTCTCTATCACTTCCTCACTCTCCCTGACCAGATGAATGTTATCAAGCTGCATCTCCAGTTCCCTAATGAGGTCTCTAAGGAGCTGCAGCTCAATGCACCTGGTGCAGATGTGTCATCTGGGAGGTTGGGAGTCTCCAGGACCTCCCACATCTGACAAGGAGCACAGGAAACTGGCCTCACACACATACTTTGTATTCTAAACAGATAACCGACCTTGCCTTGACCCCTTATTGCCGAAGCCCCATTGAGCCAAAGCCTTCCTACTCTGTCTCCCTCTACTCTAATGTCCGCTCTGTAAATCTGTCTTCCTTTTAAACTCTTCCTGCTGTTCTCACTGGTCGCCCTTCATTTTTCTGAATTCGGGTGAATACAGGCCCAGAGCCATCAAGCGCTGTTCATACGACAAGTCATTCAATCCTGGAATAATTTTTGTGAACTTTGTTTGAACCCTCTCTATTTCAGCACATCCTTTCTAAGATAAGGGGCCGAATACTGCCTTGCCAGTGCTTTATAAGGTCTCAACATTCTTGCTTTTTTATTATAGTCCTTTTGAAATTAATGCCAACATTCCATTTGCCTTCCTCATCACAGACTCAACCAGCAATTTGAACTTAAGGGAATTCTTCACAAGGACTCCCAAATCCCTTTGTGCCTCAGTTTTCTTGTATTTTCTCTCCATTTAGAAGATAGTTAACCCTTTCATTTCTTCTACCAAAGTGCATGACCATTCACTTCCCGACACTGTATTCCATCTGCCATTTCTTAATCTGTCTAAGTCATAGAAACATAGAAACAGAGAAAATCTACAGCACAATACAGGTCCTTCTGCCTACAATGCTGTGCCGAAGAAGTACTTACTTTAGCCCTCTATTTTTCTAAGCCCCATGTACCTATCCAAGAGTCTCTTAAAAGACTCTATTATATCCAACTCCAACACTGTCACCGGCAGCCCATCCCATGCATTCAGCACTCTCTGCGGAAAAAAAAAACTTACCCCTGACATCTCCATCGTCCAAGCACCTCAAAACTGTGTCCTCTAATGTTAGCTATTTCAGCCCTAGGAAAAAGCCTCTGATTATCCACATGTTCAAAGCCTCTCATCATCTTATACACCTCTATCAGGTCACCTCTTATCCTCCGTCACTCCAAGGAGAAAAGACCAACCTATTCTCATAGTCTCTCTACTTCCTCATTACTACCTGCCCATCCACCTACTGTCATATTGTCTGCAAACTTTACAACAAAAACATCAATTTCATCATCCAAATCATTGACATATAAAGTTAAAAGTATCGGTCCCAAAACAGTCCCCTGTGGAAGACCACTAGTCACTAGCAGCCAACCAGAGAAGGCTCCTTTTATTCCCACTCTTTGCCTGCTGAAATCAGCCACTGCTTTATCCATGCTAGAATCTTTCCTGTAATACATGGGCTCATAGCTTGTTAAGCAACTTGTCAAAGGCTGTCTGAAAATCCAAGTACACAATATCAACCAATTCTCTTTGTCTATCCTGCTTGAAAGAATACCAGCAGATTTACCAGACAAGTCTTTCCCTTGAGGAAACCATGCCAACTATGGCCTATTTTTATTATGTGCCTCCAAGTACCCTGAGACCTCATCCTTAATAATGGACTCCAACATCTTCCCAAGCACTGAGGTCAGACAAATCAGTCTATTGTTTCCTTTCTTCTGCTTCTCTTCCTTGTTAAAGAGTGGATTGACATTTGCAAATTTTCAGTCTTCCAGATAATTCCAGAATCTAGTGATTCTTGAAAAATCATTACTAATGGCTCCATAGTATTTTCTGTATCCTCTTTCTGAACTCTGGGATGTACACCATCTGGTCCAGGTGACTTAACTACCCTCAGTCCCTTCAGTTTTGCATGACCTTCTCTCCAGTTATGATAGCTTCACACACTACATGACCCCTGACACCTGGAACTTTCACCATACTGCCGGTGCCTTCAATAGTGAAGAGTGATACAAAATAATTATTCAGTCCACCCGCCACTTTGTTGTCCCCCATTACTACCTCCCTGCATCAATTGCCAATGGTCCAATATCCACTCTTGGCTCTCCTTTGCACTTTATGTATTTGAAGAAACTTTGGGTGTCTTCTTTAAAATTATTGGATAACTTACTTTCATATCCTATCTTTACCCTCTTTGTGACTTTTTTACTTGCCTTTTGTTATTTTTTAAATCCTCCAATTTACAACTAATTTACAAATTACAACTTTATTATATGTCCCCTCTTCAGCTTTTCTGTTGGCTTTGACTTCTCTTGTTTGCCATGATTGTGTCATCTATCCTTTAGAATACTTCTTCCTCTTTGGGAGATATATATATCCTGTGCCTTCCAAATGGCTTCCAGAAATTCCAGCCATTGCTGCTCTGCCGACATCCCTGCCCATGTCCTTTTCCAATGAATTCTGGCCAACTCCTCTCTCATGCCTCTAAAATTCCCTTTACTCCACTCTAATATTGATACATCTGACCTTATCTTCTCCTTCACAAATTTCAGTGTGAATTTGATCATAGTATGATCACTTGCCCCTCAGGATTCTTTTACCTTAAGCTGTCTAATCAATTCTGGTTCATTGCACAACACCCAATCCAGAATAGCTGATCCTCTAGTGGGCTCCACCATGAGCTGCTCCGAAAAGCCATCTTGAGGGCACTTTAGAAATTCCCCCTCCTGAAATCCAGGACCAACCTGATTTTCCCAATCTACCTGCATATTGAAGTCCCCAATGACTATTGTAACATTGCCCCTTTGCCATGCATTCTATCTCCAGTTGTAATTTGTAGACCACATCCTTACTATTGTTTGGAGGACTGTCTACAACTCCCACTCATCAGGGTTTTTTACCCTTAAAGTTCCTTAGCTCTATCCACAATGATTCAGCACCTTTGGACCCTTTTACTAATGATTTTATTTCATTTTTTACCAACAGTGCAACACCACCCAATCTGCCTTTCTGCCTATCCTTTTGATACAATGTATATCCTTGGACATTAAGCTCCCAGCTATAATCTGTCAGCCACAATTCAGTAATGCCTATAACGTCATACCTACCAGTTTGCAACTGTGCTGCAAGGTAATCTAGCTTATTACGTACACTGCGCACATTCAAATACAATGCCTTCGGTCCTGTATTCACCTATTTCAATATTGTCCATCTTTTACATTGCAACTCACCCTGTTGACTGCAGTTTTGCCCTATCAGCAGCCTCTCCTCACTACACATTGCCTCTGTTTGTAAACCAGCTACCTCATCTTCAGCACCATTATCCACCTTTCCTACGAAAATTCTTGCATTGAAATACAGACAGCTTGGGACACAAATACAACACCTTCAGTCCTGTTTTCACCCTTTTCAATTTTGTCGCACTATGCTCAACCTTTTGATTCCTGACTTTGTCTGAGGTCTGCCTCCACAAACTCTCCACTAACTGCTCTGGCACTCTGGCTCCCATCGCACTGCAACTCTAGTTTAAACCCCACCATGCAGCATTAACAAGCCTTCCCTCTAGGTTATTGGTCCCCTCCAGTTCAGGTGCAAACCATTCCTTTCGTATAGGTTCCTCCTTCCCTGGAAGAGAGCCCAATGATCCAAAAATCTTATGCCCTCCCTCCTACACCAACTTCATATATGTACTTTGATAATAATTTTACTTTGATTTTTGAACTTTGACATATGTCATGAAATCTGTTGTGGAGCAGCAGTACAGTGCAATGCATAAATAATACTGATGGCAGAGGAGAAGAAGCTGTTTCTAAATGTTGAGTGTGTGTCTTCAGACTCCTGTTCCTCTTCTCTGATGGTAGAAATAAGAAGTGAATATGCCCTGAATAATAAGGGTCTTTAATGATCTATACTGCCTTTTTGAGGCATCATGTTTCAAAGATGTCCTCGATGCTGGGGAGGGTAGTGCCCATGATGGATCTAGATGAATTTGTAACCCTCTACAACTTTTTCCAATCCTGTGCAGTGGGCCCTCTATACCATACGGTGATGCAATCAGACATCCTCTATGGCTACAGCATAACACTTCAACTATTGTACTCAATCTCTGACCAATGAAGGCAAGCAAGCCAAATGCCTCCTTCACCATATAGTCAGTGCTCCCAAGGAACTATGTACTTGTACTACTTGGTATATTTGTTCTACAACATTCTCCAGGGCAATGCTGTTACAGTACCCATCTTGCATTGCCTTAATTTCCCAAAATACAACGCTTCACACTTGTTGGAGTTAAATTTCATTTGCCATTCCTTGTCCCAATTTCCCAGAAGAAACACAACCTCCTACTTGTTTTGCATATAACACCTTCTCTCCCAATTCGTATTAACTTCCCACTCATAGCAACTGTTGGATTAGATGGGATAATTGCTATAATTTTTACAGTTTAACATTTGTGCCTGCTTGCATTACGTATACCTATACTAATACTAATTACCTGTATACAGATAGTGATCACAGTAATATATACAATTGTTCTGTGTGTCCTGTAGTCGTTACAGTTCTTTTTTATTTTGGAAGCTCATTTGTTATGTTATGATCTGAATGGGGGCTATCTGATTGGTTAACTCTTATCTACAAATTTGAATAGAATGTCTCTTATCTATGGTATAAGAAGGGCAGAGCATGTTGGTCCACCATCTTTTACTTCTTCTTATCCTTCCCCAACTAGCCTCTTGCAAATCCCCATTTCCAATTCTTTTTGTTCTATTGGTACTTAATAAATTGATTGTGACTCAATAAGTTTTATTCCTCCTTCAAAAACATGAGAAAATCTGCAGATGCTGGAAATCTAAACAACACACACAAAGCGCTAGAGAAGCTCAGCAGGCCAGGCAGCATCTATGAAAAAGAGTACAGTTGATATTTCAGGCTGAAACTTTTCAGCAGGAAGGGTTTGCTGAAGGATTTCGACCTGAAATGTCAATTGTACTCTTTACATTATATTTTGCCTGGCCTGCTGAGTTCCTTCAGCATTTTGTGTGTTTATTTCTCTTTCTTAACTTTTGAAAGAACTTTGAACCGAAAACATAAGTATCCACCAAATCGGCAAAGTTGGCAGGATGATGGCAAAGATTGAAGGACTTGGAAGAATTCCAGTTGAAGCAAATATTTTCAGTGTCTAAACCTAAAAGGAGGTAAGAGTTTCCTCAATTCCAAATTATCTGAGAAAATTGTTCTGCTTCAGTACACCATCTGATGGAAGTGCATGAGTGAGGAAACTACTATACATCGCTACCTTGAAAAGCAGATTTGTCAGTTGCAAACTATTGAAACTTCAGTGTCAGGGCAATCTATTGATACTTTGGTTGTGTGGAAATCTATTGGTTGAAACCAATTGATATTTCTGATTGCTGTCAACGTAATAAAAAGTACATACAAATCAAATGTTACATGAGATTGAATTCAGACAAGAGTTAACATTATGAAACCAAGGTCTCACCTAAATAAAACATCTTTGCTTGATAAGATTAATGAAAAAATCTGGATGAAAAATACCATCAGTGTTAAGTGTATTAAGAAGGCAGAGAATGCCTGAGAGAATGGAAACAAAGTGAGAAAATGTGAAGTGAAGATACTCACACATAGTTAGGTTGTTCAAATGTATATGTGAGTAAAAAAGTTAACGAAGCAAGTACAGAAATTAACTAATCAATTGAGAAAGCAATATCAGAAGTGTAATCAAATCGATGTGCAGTGTACAGAGTAGAGAGACAAAGTAAAGCAATATAAGAAAGCTCCGCAGGGACTTCAAGAGGGTGGTTCTGTCAGGCTTAGTAGCTAAGCCACACGAGAAGGCCAGGAGCTGGACTTGGTTGTCAGAGGCTATTTGAGGCACACGCCATTGGGAGCATTTAATAGGCAATAGGAGCTTGTTCCCATTACCACCCCCAGCTATGACAACCTTAAGGAACCAGGAAATCACTAAGGATCATGCAAACACCATTAAGTCAGGAAAGCCAGCTACAACAGGCCAGCAACTCTGACGATTTCTGGGTTTGTGTAACTACAAAAGAGCATGGGTCAATTCATATGCTAAAACTGCCTAACTTCTCAACAACCTGCTGAAGGGTAATAGGCCCTCAGACAATCCTGTGACTCTTACTGAAGAACCACTGAGAGCACTTCAAACTTTAAAGGTGGCAATATGTATGAAAGTGGGAAACACACGATAGCTGTCTTAACTCAGGAAGATGGAAACTGACAGCATCCTGTTGGTTATTAGTCTGCCAAAAATCTGATTCTGTACACCGATGGCTTCTCAATGATTGAGAGAGGGATTCGAATGGAGAGGAATTGAGAGGGGAAACTGAAGTACTGGCACCAGGAAGCATGGCTCAGGGTATCTCTGAGCAACAGGCAGAACTGAAAGCACTGAGTGAAGCCTATGAGGTGGCAAAAGAAAGCTCTGTGAATATCTACAATACACTGATTCTCAATATGCTTTTCAAGTTGTTCATGATTTTTGAAACTTATGGAGACAAAGAGGATTTCTTGCAGATGTAGGAACTCCAATAGCCAAATAGTACAAGAGCTCATGAATATCATACAATTGCCATCAAAAGTGGCTGCACTAGTGTGTAAAAGCCACTCCAAAATGACTACAATGGAAAGCCTTAGATATGCATTTTTGGATAAAATAGCAAAAAGGAAATCACGAGAATGCATAAAATAAGTTAAAATGGTCAAAGAATTAAAAGAAGTATTGAGGACATACAGTATGCAGTGAATCTGACAACTGAAATAATAGAAATGAAGTTAGACTCTGTATCACAGATAAACATACAAGATATTTGAGCGACTAAGTTCAATAATAGTGGACATGTTTTCAAGATGGGTGGAGCAAGGGAAGCCACTGCCACACACACAGCAAAAACTCTGATCAAGGACTATATTCCAAGATGTGATTGCACTGGCATATCAACTCTTACCAAGGAACATATTTCATTGGGAGTGTTGGTCAGGAACTATGCCGACTGATGAACATTGAATGGTCTTTTCATTGTTCACATCCCATCAAGTCAAATGGATGAACAGAACAATCAGACAACGACTGAAGAGGATGAGTATGGTGAGGAAGGTGTACCATGGCCTATGGCTCTTCCTATGATCCATTTGAGGTACTAACAGGGTGTCCTATATCACTGCCATGAGGTCTTCATTTCAGAGAGGCTGATATACACATTGTGACAGACAATTTGGTTAACTATTGTGTGAAATGAACCCAATCTGTCCAGTCTTCTTCTCATAGGTTTCTACCATGTGGAGTGATCCAATGGAAGGAAGACACACCCTGATTCCTGGTGAGTGGGTCTTGATTAAAAAAATTTCATAAGAAACTGCTGGGAGCTTGATGGGAATGTCTTTAACAATTGTTGATAATTACCAACTCAGAAGTGAAAGTAGAAGGTAAAATTGGATACATGCTAGCCACTGCAATTAAGCTAAAGTGGTACCTGATGAGGACAGCAAGCACTATGGTTAATGCACTAATAACCTCTGCCACGTTGTCTATGCTGCTGGGCTACGGTGAGGAAATATCTAACCAGCCAGAAGACTTCAGAGTTAACAACTACTGGACATTATGAAGTTTATTTTAATGTTATTTGTTGTTGTTATATTTTTGACCGTGAATGTGCCAGAAGAGATCACTCATAATGTATACTTGCATCTATCACATGAATTTGCTGATGCTGTTAATGCCTCTAGCTGTTAGGTTATGTCAATAAATACTACACACTTCAAAATATTCGCCAATACTCAGCAGTCCTGTAAATCCAGAACAAACATGCACCCTCTTTCTTAACCAAAATTCATTATCGTAACCCAGCAATGGCAACAGTGACATTCAACCCATGATTCATTATTCTCTAGGGAGACATAAATATACAATGATCATGCTCCCCATATATCATCTTGAACTGGATCATTTATGCAAATATAATCAGATTGCTTTAGGGAATCATAACATATCTGATAAGACTCATTTCTTACCCTGGGATATTTCTATATCTGCACCTAGATTCATAGAGTCATAGAAAAGTATATCACTGAAGAAATCCCTTTGGCCCATCTAGCCCATGTCAAACCATTTAAACTGTCTACTCGCAGTGACTTGCACTTGGATCATAGCCTTCCATGTCCCTACCATCCATATATCTATAAAAACTTCTTTTAAAAGTTGAAATTGAGCTTGTATGCACTTCTTGCACAGGCAGCTCGTTCCACTCCCTCACGACTCTCTGAGTGAAGAAGATTCCCCTCCTGCTCCCCTTAAACATTTCACCTTTCACCTTTAACCCAAGACCTCTAGTTGCTGTCTCACCCAATCCCAGTGGAAAATGTCTGTTTGCATTTATGCTAACTATACCCCTCATAAATTCGAATACCTCTTTCCATTCTCCTTTCAATCTTCTATGTTCCAAGCAATAATGTCCTAATCTATTCGACCTTTTCTTATAACTCCAGTACTCCAATCCCAGCAACATCCTTGTAAATTTTCTTTGTACTCTTTCAATCTTATTTACATCATTCCTGTGGATACCTGACCAAAACTGCACACAATACTCCAAATTAGGCCTCACCAATGTCTTGTACAACTTCAACATAACATCCCATCTCCCGTACTCAATAGTTTGATTTATGAAGGCCAATGTGGCAAAAGCTTTCTTTATGACACTGTCTACCTGTGATGTCACGTTCAATGACTTATGGATCTATATTCCCAGATTCCCTTGTTCTACCACAGTCTTCAGGGCCCTACCACTTACTGTGTAAGAGCTACCCAGGTTGGCCCTACTGAAGTGCAAGACCTCACAATTGACTGCATTAAAATCCATCTGCCATTTTTCATCCCATTTTTTCAACTTGTCCAGATCCTGCTACTAGCTCTGATAGTCCTCCTCACTGTCCACTGCACACCCAATCTTGGTGTCATCCACAGATTTGCTGATTCAGTTAAATACATTTTCATCTAGATTATTGATATAGATGACAAACAACAATGGACCCAGCACTGATCCCTGCGGCACTCCACTCATCACAGATCTCCAGTCAGAGAGGCAATCATCTACTACCACTCTCTGGTTTCTCCCACAAAGCAAACGTCTAATCCAATTTTCTACCTCATCTTGATTGCCAAGCGACTGAACCTTCTTGACCAGCCTCCCATATGGGACCTTATCAAATGCCTTGCTGAAGTCCATGTAGACAACATCCTTGCTTTGCCTTCAAAACTTTCCTCAACAAATTCCATTAGATTGGTTGGACATGACCTACCACGCATAACGCCATGTTGACTATCCCGAATCAGTCCATGTTAATGCAAATACTCACATATTCGGTCCCCTAGAATACCTTCCAATAACTTTCCCACTGCTGATGTCAGGCTCACCAGCCTAAAATTTCCTGGTTTATTTTTAGAGACTTTCTTAAACAGCAGAAAAATCTTAACTGTCCTCCAATCCATTACCTGTTGCTAAGGATGATTTAATTATGTCTGCTAGCGCCCCTGCAATTTCTACAGTTGCCTCACACAGGGTCTGAGGTACACATTGTCAGATCTTGGGGATTTCTCCACCCTAATTTGTCTCAAGACAGAAAATACCTCTTCCTTTGTGTTCTCTATAGGATCCATGATCCCTCTGCTGCTTTGCTTCACTTCTATAGACTCTGTGCCCATGTCCTGTTAAAAAAATACAGATGAAAAACATCCATTTAAGATTTCCCCCATCTCTCGACTCCATGCGCAGAAAGCTATTTTGATCTTCCAGAGGACCAATGGTGTGCCTTGCAATCCTTTTTTGCTCTTAACATATCTGTAAAATCCCTTAGGATTCTCTTTCACCTTCTCTGCTAGGGCAACCTCATGCCTTCTTTTATCCCTCCTGGTTTCTTTCTTAAGCATTCTCTTGCATTTCTTATACTCCATAAGTACCTCATTTGTTCCTAGCTGCTGATACCTGCTATGCACCTCCTTGTTTTTTCTTAACCAAGGACGCAATATCTCTTTAAAATTAATGTTCATTAAACCTGTTATCTTTACCTTTTATCCTGACAGGCAGATACAAGCTTTATATTCTCAAAGTTTTACTTTTGAAGGCCTCTCACTTCCCAAGTAGACCTTTGCCAGAAAATAGCCTGTTCCAATGCACACTTGCCAGATTCTTTCTGATACCATCAACATTTACCAATTTAGAATCTCAACCCGTAGATCAAACCTATCTTTTTCCATATTTACTTTGTAACTAATGACATGATGATCACTAGATGCAAACTTTTGTCACCTGCCCTGTCTCATCCCCTAATAGCAGATCAAGTATTGCACACTCTGTCGTTGTCCATGTACTGATTGAGGAAACATCATGAACACATTTGACAATTTCTACCCTATCTCATCCTTTTACAGTGTGGGAATCCCTGTCAATGTGTAGAAAGTTAAAATCATGTATTATAACAACCTTATGCAACACGGACAAAATGTGGAGGAACTCAGCAGGCCAGGCAGTATCCATGGAAAAGAATATACTTTTGACATTTCAGGATGAGATGCTTCTGAGTTCCTGCAGCATTTTGAGCATGTTTCTTTGGATCTCCAGTATCTGCAGATTTTCTTGTGTTTGTGATTGCAACAGGCTGCAATTTCCCCACAAATGTGTCACTCTAAATCCCATGGACTGTTGAGTGGTCTGTAATATAGCCCCGTTAATGTGGTCATATCTTTCTTATTCCTCAGTTCCACCCATAAACACTTACTAGACAATTTCTCCAGTTTGCCTTGACAGAGCACTGCTGTGACTTATTGCCTGACCTGGAATGCCAACCTTCCCCCTTTAACCCACCCGCTCTGTCGAGTCTAAAACAGTAGAGGCTTGGAATGCAGAGCTGCCAGTTCTGCCACTCCTGCAACCAAGTCTCACTAAAGGCTGCAGTATCATTATTCCATGTGCTGATCCATGCCCTGAGCTCATCTCCCTTTCCTACAACACTTCGTGCATTGAAATATATGCAGCTCAGAACATTAGTCACACCATGCTCAACCTTTTGATTCCTGTATCTAATGTCCATGAAAAAGCTATTAAATCTTTTCATGTGTTCACTATAAAAACTACTTTTTGCTTCAATTCAGACGATACCTTTCCAGTTGGGAATCATTCACGCCAGCGATTCCCAAACGTTTTTGGGTTACCGCCTCCTTGGCTTTCAAACCACATCCCCAGTAACACCCTCTCCTTTTCCAGCTATAACATCAAAACTATAAAAATTTTGACTTATAATGCACAATGAATGAAAAAAGAAACTGCAAATTCAAAGCAGTGATAAATAATTGCAAAATTTAATTACATCTATTTAAAACCATACATAAATTTATTTATTTAATTAGTAAAAACAATTTTCTTCAACTGTTTTAGAGCAGACATTACTAATCTAACAATTCATTACTTAATTGCTTTTTCACCTTTCAATGAGATGGATTGGCTTGTTACAGTAATATCAGCTTCTCAACATCTGGCTGAATATCACTCAAAAGGAATCTCAGGTCCCCACATTCAGTAATTTCCAGCTTGTTTCATTGCTTTGAACAAAGTAGGGTGACTGCACTGAAACTGCGCTCCATTAAATATGATATTGAAAGGCAATAAGGAACTTCTTGACCATTTTGCCACAGTGCGGGATAGCATTCAGAGAGTCCTTTCTGCATAAGTCTTGATATAATTTTTTGAACTTTGGTTTCAGCTCAAAGTCATTTTGCAGTGAGACCAGTTCTTCGTCCATCCTTCCTGTTAATTCCTCATGACAAGTGTTCAGGAATAGATTTATTACCCAATCTGGAATTTGGATCGAAAGAAGATCCTGAAATCTCTCTGATGTGTCTTTATGCAGCTCACCCAAGCGGGCACAGAATACTTGAAGATCATTACTTGGTATTCCTTCTTCCTTTTCCAACTCAGGGATGCTCAGAAATTGGAAAAGGTCACATTGGTCAATATTACACTTAAATAGGATTAACTTGGACAAAAGTGTGGAGGTGACTCATTTGACTTTGATAAGATTCACATAATTTCCTTGCAATTGAGGACTGATTTCATTAAACTTTGTGAATAATTCTGACAAATAAGCAATGTCATGCTTGATATTCTTGACTTGATTACTGAATGAAGCATTCAAGTCCTCAAAGAATTTTATCACAGTTTGAAAAAGCACTTAAATGAGTCTCAGGCAGTTTGCTTTTGAGAGCCAACTGACTTCTGAGTGCAACAAGCGTTCAAACTGTTTCACATCCTCAATGCAAAGCTCTCAAAATAGTCGACAATTGAGATCATGGGACTTGATTTTATATACCATTGTGATAACAGCATTCAATGATTTGTGCAGCCAGTCACTTAGGCTTTTTGTTTCAAGATGTTATCAGTGAATTATACAGTAAACAGTAAATATGTTAAGTACAGCTTTTTCACTAAAGTAATAACAACACAGTGGCATCCTGTCACTGATGGTGCCCCATCTGTTGCACAAGCATGAACATTGGTGATCAGAACGTCCTTTTCCTTGAAAAATTGCTCAGCAACCTGAAATATTGACTCTCCGTTCATACCTGTTTCTAGTCTCCTTGTAAATAACAGTTCTAAACCATGCTTTCATCTCTTATGAAGCAAACATACCCAAGAAGCAAAGATTTGTTGCCTGGCAAAGATGACTCATCCAACTGCAGAGGTAATTCTGTTGTCTTAAGTACATTCCACAAAGTGTCTTCCACATTCTCAAATAATTCATCTATTCATCTTTGGACAGAGTTGCTGTTAATTATTTGGTCTCGTGAATTGTATTCAGAACCTTTCTTACTATTGGTAGAATCAATTGTTTTCCAATTGTATGAATCTTTCCAGATTTAACAATGGACAATGAAATGCTGTATGAAGCATGCAAACCATCACTGTTTTGTTGAACATGGCCCACATGGAACTGCAGTCCAACCCAGAATGGGTGAGACTTGGTCTTGGACTGAGTTGTATCTGTACTGCCTTTTCCTCGTCTAAACATTTCCACAGTCTCAGCAACTGTTACACACCTTTCCTGTATCTTCTGGAGGAATACAGTGGGGCACTTATGATCAGTGCAACAGTACTTAATCTCATTGGTGAGAAGAAATGACTCAATTAGACAGTTACCTTATTCACCAGTCAGCAGACTGCAATGGTAGAAGCAAGGAAAATGATTATAATATTTTCCCCTAAATGCATATAAATTTGGAAATGCACACAAAAAATTATTTTGTTGCAATGTAATTTAAATCAAATCATTGCAGGTCTATTTGTTGAGTTGGTTCCCTTATTTGCTTCCATTACTGATGCTCAACACATTTAATACATCTTTAGTAAAGATTGGAGAGCTTCAGCCGATAACCAATCAGAACAAAACCAACTCTCAGCTTCTGCTAGCAGTTGGTCATTGTAAATAGGTGCTTGTATAAATCCATATTTCAGATACTCCATGCTATACTGTCTACACTTAATTTTCATGCTTCTGCCATTTTCATTATGGATTAAGGGCCACAGTCAATCACCTATTGTTTTAAGTCCAACCTCAAGTACTGCACAACAAGGGGGAAAGTTATGAGGTCATCATATGGCCATACGACCATAAGACCATAGTTAATTCAGAAACAAAGGTTCTGAACTTAAAGAAGGGTAGCTTTGAAGGTATGAGACGTGAATTAGCTAAGATAGACTGGCAAATAATACTTAAAGGGTTGACGGTAGACATGCAATGGGAAGCATTTAAAGATCGCATGGATGAACTACAACAATTGTTCATCCCAGTTTGGCAAAAGAATAAACCAGGGAAGGTAGCGCACCTGTGGCTGACAAGGGAAATTAGGGATAGTATTAAGTCCAAAGAAGAAACATACAAATTAGCCAGAAAAAGCAGCACACCTGAGGACTGGGAGAAATTCAGAGTCCAGCAGAGGAGGACAAAGGGCTTAATTAGGAAAGGGAAAAAAGATTATGAGAGAAAGCTGGCAGGGAACATAAAAACTGACTGTAAAAGCTTTTATAGATATGTGAAAAGAAAAAGATTGGTTAAGACAAATGTAGGTGCCTTACAGTCAAAAATAGGTGAATTGATCATAGGGAACAAAGACATGGCAGACCAATTGAATAACTACTTTGGTTCTGTCTTCACGAAGGAGGACATAAATAATCTTCTGGAAATAGTAAGGGACCGAGGGTCTAGTGAGATGGAGGAACTGAGGGAAATACATGTTAGTAGGGAAGTGGTGTTAGGTAAGTTGAAGGGATTAAAGGCAGATTAATCCCCAGGGCCAGATGGTCTGCATCCCAGAGTGCTTAAGGAAGTAGCCCAAGAAATAGTGGATGCATTAATGATAATTTTTCAAAACTCTTTAGATTCTGGATTAGTTCCTGAGGATTGGAGGGTGGCTAATTTAACACCACATTTTAAAAAAGGAGGGAGAGAAAAACTGGGTAATTATAGACCGGTTAGCCCGACATCGGTGGTGGGGAAAATGCTAGAGTCAGTTATCAAAGATGTTATCAAAGAGGGGTCACAGTTTAAGGATAAAGGGAAAGCCTTTTAGGACCAAGATGAGGAAAAACTTCTTCACACAGAGAGTGGTGAATCTGTGGAATTCTCTGCCACAGGAAACAGTTGAGACTAGTTCATTGGCTATACTTAAGAGGGAGTTAGATAAGGCCTTTGTGGATAAAGGGATCAGGGGGTATGGAGAGAAGGCAGGTACAGGGTTCTGAGTTGGATGATCAGCCATGATCATACTGAATGGCGGTGTAGGCTCGAAGGGCCGAATGGCCTACTCCTGCACCTATTTTCTATGTTTCTATGTCTCTAAGACATAGGAGCATAATTAGGCTATTTGGCCCATCAAGTCTCCTCCACCATTTCATGGTTGATCCATTTTATTCTCTCAGACCCAATCTCTTGCCTTCTCCCTGTATCCCTTCATGCCCTGACCAATCAAGAAAGTATCAACCTCTGCCTTTTGCAAATAATGGATGAACCGAAATGCAGGACACTGGCATGTAGACAGAGTTAGGATGCAGACGAGGGCATGAAAGTGGCTGGAGCTGAACGGCAAACAAGAGGGTAAACGGAAAGGTAGGCAGCAGGCAAAATTTCTCTTGAAACGGAGAGACAGAATTACACAGGCAAACCTCAGTACTGAAGCAAAACTTAGAATACACAATCCTAAGCAGCCAGGAACGTGAATCACTACCTTGGCTGAAATAATGATTTGGCGATGATTGAATGCAAAACCGGGGTATTTATAACCATATAACCATATAACAATCACAGCACGGAAACAGGCCATCTTGGCCCTCCTAGTCCGTGCCGAACCCTTAATCTCACCTAGTCCCACCTACCCGCACTCAGCCCATAACCCTCCACTCCTTTCCTGTCCATATACCTATCCAATTTTACCTTAAATGACACAAATGAACTGGCCTCTACTACTTCTACAGGAAGCTCATTCCACACAGCTATCACTCTTTGAGTAAAGAAATACCCCCTTGTGTTTCCCTTAAACTTCTGCCCCCTAACTCTCAAATCATGTCCTCTCGTTTGAATCTCCCCTACTCTCAATGGAAACAGCCTGTTCACGTCAACTCTATCTATCTCTCTCAAAATTTTAAATACCTCGATCAAATCCCCCCTCAACCTTCTACGCTCCAATGAATAGAGACCTAACTTGTTCAACCTTTCTCTGTCACTTAAGTGCTGAAACCCAGGTAACATCCTAGTAAATCGTCTCTGCACTCTCTCTAATTTATTGATATCTTTCCTATAATTCGGTGACCAGAACTGTACACAATATTCCAAATTTGGCCTTACCAATGCCTTGTACAATTTTAACATTACATCCCAACTTCTGTACTCAATGCTTTGATTTATAAAGGCCAGCGTTCCAAAAGCCTTCTTCACCACCCTATCTACATGAGACTCCACCTTCAGGGAACTATGCACTGTTATTCCTAGATCTCTCTGTTCCTCTGCATTCCTCAATGCCCTACCATTTACCCTGTATGTTCTATTTGGATTATTCCTGCCAAAATGTAGAACCTTACACTTCTCAGCATTAAACTCCATCTGCCAACGTTCAGCCCATTCTTCTAACCGGCATAAATCTCCCTGCAAGCTTTGAAAACCCACCTCATTATCCACAACCTTAGTATCATTGGCATACTTACTAATCTAATTTACCACCCCATCATCCAGATCATTTATGTATATTACAAACAACATTGGGCCCAAAACAGATCCCTGAGGCACCCCGCTAGTCACCGGCCTCCATCCCGATAAACAATTATCCACCACTACTCTCTGGCATCTCACATCTAGCCACTGTTGAATTCATTTTATTACTCCAGCATTAATACCTAACGACTGAACCTTCTTAACTAACCTTCCATGTGGAACTTTGTCAAAGGCTTTGCTGAAGTCCATATAGACTACATCCACTGCCTTACCCTCGTCAACATTCCTCATAACTTCTTCAAAAAATTCAATAAGGTTTGTCAAACATGACCTTCCACGCACATACCCATGCTGGCTACTCCTAATCAGATCCTGTCAATCCAGATAATTATTAATACTATCTCTAAGAATACTTTCCATTAATTTACCCACCACTGATGTCAAACTGACAGGTTTAGATGAGAATCCGCTATCAATGAGCCTGGGAGAACACGGGGAAAAGGGAATTGAGGGAATATGAGGAATTAACTATCAAGACCATGACACTGCCTTAAGTATACATAAAGATTTGGCCTCCACAGCAGCAAAGAATTCCACAGATACACCACTCTCTGGCTAAAGAAATTCCTCCTCATCTCCATGTTAAAAGGAAGTCCCCCTATTCTAAGGCTGTGTTGTCTGGTCTTAGACTTTCCCAACATTGGAAACAACCTCTCCACATCCACTCTATCAAGGCCTTTCACCATTTGATAGGTTTCATTTAGGTCACCCCTCATTATTCTAAGTTCAAGTGAATACAGGCCCAAACGCTCTTTTTGTGAAAAGTGATTCAATCCTGGATTCAGTTTCATGAACCTCTTTAGCACACTCTACAGTTTCAGCTCATCCTTTCTAAGGTAAGGGACTCAAAACTGCTCACAATACTACAAAAGAGGCTTCACCAGTGCTTTATAAAGTTTCAACATTACATCTTTGCTTTTATATTCTAGTCCTCTTGAGATGAATGCTAACATTGCATTCGCCTTCCTCACCACAGACTCAACCTGAAGATTAACTTTAGGGAATTCTGCACAAGGACTCCCAAGTCCCCTTGTTCCTCAGTTTTTTTGTATTTTCTCTCCATTTAGAAAATAGTCAACCCTTTCATTTCTTCTACCAAAGTGCATGACCACACACTTCCCAACACTGTATTCCATCCGCCACAATTTTGCCATTCTCCTAATCTGTCTAAGTCCTACTGTAGCCTCTCTACTTCCTCAAAACTACCTGCCTCTCTACCTATGTTCATATCATCTGCAAACTTTGCAGCAAAGCCATCAATTCCATCATCCAAATTATTGACATACAACCAGAAAAGGCTCCCTTTATTCCCAATCTTTGATTCCGACCAATCAGCCACTGCTTTATTCATGCATGAAATTTTTCTGTAATACCATGGGCTTGTAGCTTGTTAAGCAGCCTCAAGTATGGTACCTTCTCAAAGGCCTTCTGAAAACCCAAATACGCAACATCAGCTGGTTCTCCGTTGCTTATCCTGCTTGTTATTTCTTTAAAGAACTCCATCAGCTTGTCAAGCAATATTTTCCCTTGAGGAAACCATGCTGAGTTTGGCCTATTTCATCATGTACTCTCAAGTACCCCAAAACCACAACCTTAACAATTGACTCCCAATATCTTCCCAACCACTGAGATCAGACTAACTGACCTATAGTTTTCTTCCTTCTGCTTCTTTCCCTTCTAGAAGAGTAAACTGACATTTGCAATTTTCCAATCTTCTGGAATCAAATGTCACTCCAACATTGCTTTCCAATGGTCTAATATGCACTCTTGCCTCTCTTTTAAACTTTATGTATCTGAAGAAAGTTTTTGTATCCTTTTTAATATTAATAGCTAGCTAACTTCCATATTCCATATGTACCTTCTTTATGACTTTTTGGATCCATATGGTTCCATATTCCATATGTACCTTCTGTTGGTTTTTGAAAGCTGCCCAATCCTCTAACTTTCCACTATTTTTTTGCTCTGTTATACGCACTCTCTTTGGCTTTTATGTTGGCTTTGACTTCTCTTTTAGCCACGGTGGTGACATCTTGCATTTAGAATACTTCTTCCTCTTTGGTATGACTATATCCCATGTCTCCCATATTGCTTCCAGGAAATCCAGCCATTGGTGCTCTGCCATCATTCCTGCCAATGTTCCTTTCCAATTAATTCTGGCCATCTCCTCTTTCATGCCTCCGCAATTCCCTTTACTTCACTAAAATACTGCTACATCTGATTTTAGCTTCTCTTTCATAAATTTCAGTGTGAATTCAATCATATTATGATCATTTTTCCCTAAGGCTTCTTTTACCTTAAGCTCTCTAATCAAATCCAGATCATTGCACAGCACCCAACCCAGAATAGCAGATCCCCTAGTGAGTCAACCAAAAACTGCTCTAAAAAGCCATCTCGTAGGCATTGTCAAAATTTCCCCTCTTGGAATCCAGCACCACCCTGATTTTCCAAATTACCTGCATATTGAAATTCCCTATGACTATTGTAACATTGCCCTTTTGGCATGCATTTTCTATCTCCCATTGTAATTTGCAGACCAGATACTTACTACTGTTTAAAGGTCTGTATATAACTCACATCAGGGTATTTTTACCCTTGCAGTTCCCAAGCTCTATCCACAATGATTCAACACCTTCTGGTTCTATGCTACCTTTTTCTAATGATTTGATTTCAGGTTTACCAATAGCGCAGTGCCACCCTCTTTGCCTTCCTGCCTGTCCTTTCAATACAATGTCCATTCCTAGACATTAAACTCCCAGCTATAATCTTCTTTCAGCCATGATTCAGTGATGCCCACAAAGTCATACATGCCAATCTGTAGCTGTGCTACAGGTTCAGCCTCTGTATTCCATATACTGCACACATTCAAATATAACACCTTCAGCCCTGTATTCACACTTTCTGATTTTGTCCACCTTTTACGTTGCCCTACTGTCAGCAGGATCTCACTACACATTGCCTCTGTTTATAAACCAACACTATCAGTCCCTGCCAAATTAGCTTAGGCAAAACCTGACTCTGTGTAAAAAGTTACATAGAGTTACATAAAGAGGGGCAGCGACATCTCAGTTGAACTGTGAACTAGAGAAATGTGGTTAAGACCATTTGAAAGGGCAGATTCTGAACTTTACCCCATTGAACACCATACCCTAATTCACAGGAATTTCATCACTGTGTGATTAGTATATGGGAAACGTACTAGCTAACACTGCACTATAGTAGTGAATGGCAATAATGTGTGGGCTGGGCCCAGAATTAACACCATTTCTTCAGTCCAGATGTCTCATGATATGTCAAATACCTTGCTTTTCAACAACTATAATGTCCTTCAAGCAAAATCTATGGGAACAGTGGGTTAGCAAGAAATGAGGTGATTATATGATTATTATAATTAATTATGAGGCACTGAGAATCAAATGCTTATAATCAGTAATTCATTTCTTACATTAAGCCTATAATCTCCCAGCTGCTGCCCTTGCTAATGAGCATACACCCATTGCCCATTAGAAACTCCCACCACACTCAGAGGGGTGATATTGCCCAGTTTGAGGACCCCTTTACATTATCCTGAATGGGGCAATGACTCTGGGATTATCATTCATGATATAATCAGAAAAATATTACAATTCAATAAGTCTCCTGTTGAGTAATAAGAAATAGTCTAAGTTCATGGACAACATGTACTTTATGTGCAGAAATGGGGCTTATATCCCCCTTCCACGTACTGTAATTGATTAGGATCTTGTTAATTGGGGTATGCCTTTCCTGCCATGAGACAAACACACACTTTATCTTTACTTCCCAAATCAAGAAACCAATGAGACATATCAGAAGGAGCATGCTTTGCATTAATTTTACTCCCATTTTATGATATTGCAAGGAATACAAGAGAGACTAAAATGTTGCTGTAGCTTTAGAAAGGGTAAGCAATGACACAACTAATTATTTTATATGTAACGTAGATGCAACAAGTTTTTTTCTGAACTAGGTAGTCTGATTTAACAATGTGTGGACGAGGGATGGCCTGGTAGGCATCTTTGATGGTTGTGCAGCAAGTTCAAGAGTGTTTGGACCCATGGGGGTCTGGAGATATGCTGGTAGTATTGTGGTAACACACTCCTGAAGTTGGCCCGGATGAAATCACTGGCAATGATGAAGATGGCCCCTGGGTATCCTGTTTCAAGGCTGTTAACCACAGTGTGTAGTTTGTTAAGTGTAGGCTTTGTGTCTGTCTGAGGTGGAATGTAGACTGCCACCAGGATAGCTGAAATGAACTCCTGTTTCATCACCATTAGATATTTCAAGTCAGGTGAACAGGAACTCACCAAAATTGTCAAGCCCAAGCACCTTGAGGAGTTGATTAAGAAACAGCCACTGGCTTTGCCCAAGGATGCCCTACAGTCCATCTGGTGAATCGAGAAGCCCTCAGGCTGAATAGAACAGTTGTTCAGTGGTGCAGTAGATAGTTATCAATAACTAGCAAGCAAATAGGAGGAATGAAAGAGGGAGAGCAGAACCTTATCCCTCAACTAATGGTTTGGTTGATTGTTAATATGTACAAATAACTTACAAGGCACCAAGCGAATGGTACGCTCTTTCATCCAGCCAGTCTAATAGACTTATAATTATGCAGTAAGTCCATTGACCTTCACCTACAGGTATTTAAACTGATGTATCTGCTTCTCAAAAATGAAACATTGTAATGGACAGCAACATTTATTTCTCAAGCAGCATAAATGTTCAACATATAAGTAGTGACAATATTGTTCTCTTGCAAATAAACCTCTACCTCTTTGAGAAATACATTTTTGCTGTCAGATGACGACATTAGTTTATATGAAGGTGTTTTCAACTGAGCTCTCTAAGTACCTTAATGTTTTCAAAATCATTGTGCTCTTACAATGAACAAACTGGGGAATAATCAGTTAATCTTTGTGCATGTGTATGAGTCAGGACGATGAAGCGCTCTCAGTGATTGTGATGCACAAGAAGCACATAGTTCACATACTCCAGAGGGCTGTAGAAGGTCCCAGATAGTCTATTCGATATCTTCCTTCAGTGTAGAAGCGATGACCCATTGACAATCATAGCGATAAAGAGCTGAGATACATTTGGGATTAAGAGGTAACATTCTTTTTGATTAGTTTCTAAATATCACAAACATCCATCATTGAAAAGGTTACCTCGTAAAGTGTTATTGTACACTTCAGTTGCGGTATCAAGTAAAGCTTTTGACTCCCAAGTCCAATTATTCCCAGCTGGAATTTGGTCATTTTCCAGTTGTCAATTTTTTTTATTTCTGTCATCTTTTGAATGATTTTGCCGATATATTTGAGCCTTTGGAATCTGTACTTTCCAAAAGCAGCTTAGAAGATTAGTTAATGTCACTGTAAGCAGAAAATAAAGCAATACCGGGGTCATTCTGTGACACTCCACTCTGAAGAGGCTTACTCAAAAAAAGACTAGTCAGATATCAAGATAAATATTTTGGTTTCAGTTAGCCAGCTATGCCCAAATTAAAAAAAAAGCTTAAGAGGACTTTAATCACTCATGACTGGCAACAGACAGGTTAAATAGCAACTATCCGAAATGCAATTCCTAACTTTTCTATTTCCACTGAGCAGGTAAAATTAAGTAATAGATGTGTGTAACTAAGGGAAAAGGAAAGCAATTGAAACATGTCCTTAAGGTCATCGCTTCTGCTGAAATTTTATCTGTCATCAGTATGAGACTCAAGAGACTGAAAATATTGCACACTATGGAAAGGTTATTTTCTGTTCCAGCTTGGGCAAGTGAGAGAAGGAATGCATCACAACTGTAGTACAGTGCAAGATGCTATTTCAACTTTTTGTAACTTCATAGAGGAAAAAATTACAATTTCTATCGGCAGATGCACACATCCTATGACATGAAAGCTAAATATTTGGGTATACTATAATGAAATTAAAATATCAAAGTTGAGTTTATTGTCATACGCACAATATGTGGATCCAAGGTGCAAAGAAAAACATACTTACAACAGTATCATGGGTATTTAATATCACAGGCAAAGATTCTCAAAAAAAAACATAAATTATACAATTAGCAACATAATTAGCCTTCCTTATGATTGCATTTATATGCTGGGTCCAGGACGGTTCATCTGAAAGGTATTTATTTGTAATGGCTGACTACTTATCCTTTCGAGAAAAACTCCGAATAGGCACAATCCTCTCCACGACCAAAGACATCTTCCAGAGACAGTACTTCAAGAAGGCAGCATTCAACATTAAGGACTTTCACCATCCTGGACATGCTGTCTTCTTGTTACTACCATCAGGGAAGAGGCCCTGAAGCCTGAAGAACCACATGCAACGATTTAGGAACAGCTTATTTCCCTCTGCCATCGGATTGTTGAACAGTCCATGAATCCATGAATACTGCCTCATTATTTCTTTTTCTGCACTATTTCTTAACCTAGATTTGTATATCTTTGTAATGTACTGCTGCTGCAAAACAACAAATTCTCTGACATATGTCAGTGACAATAAATCTGATTCTAATTCTGATTCACCATCACTGAGACTAAAACCAATAACTTCATTTATAAACTCTGACTGAACTAGAAGTAAAAGGTGTTCAAATCTTTAAAGAAAATATCAAAAATTCTTAAGATGAATAGCTTTATGATAGAACATATTTTAATCATGAATTTCTTTTGTACCGTGGCATCATAGCAAAGTATCAGACCAAAGAGAGGAATGTAAATCAGCGGAGGAGCATTCATTACAATGAATCATTTTAAAATTTGATAAGTAAATACATGGTTATAATACATAATTCATGTATAATTTAGATTCTGTGTGATGTCAATACCTACATGCCTCTCATGCTGTTAGATTCAAGCTATTCATTGTACCTGTACCTCACACTTTGGCACATGTCAATAAACTCAACTTGACATGACTTTGAGTTTTCCCATTGTTATGTGGTAAACTACAGCACCACTATTCAACATTTGGGATGGAACTTGTTAACTCTCATTGATTATCACCACTTACTGGTTTCAAGAGCCTAGGGAAGATAGGTGATAGGGCTTAATAGGCAATTATTCCTACCCCCCCCCCCCGCTTCCCCTTCTCCACACTCCTGCAATTCCTCTCAATTTTTTTTCTGAGAAATCTTTTACTTTCAGATTGATTTAATTAATCTGCTTTCACAACAATAAAAGATCCTTTCTTGATTTTAAATCTACTATTTCTGTTGTCATTTCTCTTGCTGTGGCCTTATTAAGGCCCATTTCTTTTGGCTCTTCCTAATTACCTCTGATCTGAATGCCTTGCTAGGTCTTTTCCAAAGGCAGTTAATAGTTATAATGTGGCTTTGGATCTGTACATAATTGAACCAGATAGACTTTTGCAACAGTCCATTCAACATGACCATCAGATTCAGGGCCTAGAAACTTAACAGTATGCTTATTATCAAGAATGTAACTTTACTATTGAATATTTATTCAAATGATAGCATACTCTAGGGACTGTAACAATACCATGAATGCCTTTGCCATTTGTATTATTTATAACTATGCTAAAATTACTTTCAAATCCAAATTTATTTAATTAATCAAATTTACATTCTTCAGCTGAAGCAAAGACTATTGAACTCACATTTCCAGATCAGCAATCCAGGCGTCTGTACTACTCATCCAGAAGCACAAGCACTTTCCCACCATACTTGTTGGCTGATCTAAATACTTAATTGCCTGTATTACAATGAAAAGGTTTTAGTGCTTAAAGTAAGGAGGAATTACATTCTTGCACATTGCCATAGAGTTACATGGGCACCATGTTCATACGTTTTGTGCATTTATTCTAATCTATTTACCTACTTACATGCCAGTGTTAATACCTTTACAACACAAGATTTGTGTCTGATTCCACCACCTCCTTTTGCAATATATTCAGATATTAATTACTCTCTGTGTAAAATATTTATCTCTCGGGTCCCCTTAAAACTCCTGATTATCTTAAATCTATCCACAAATAAGAGGAACTCTGCAGATGCTGGAAATCTAAGCAACACACACAAAATGCTGGAGGAACTCAGCAGGCTAGGCAGCGTCTATGAAAAAGAGTACAGTCGATGTTTCGGGCCTGTACGTCAACCGTACTTTTTTCCATAGATGCTGGCTGGCCTGCTGAGTTCCTCCAGCAGTTTGTGTGTGTTGCTCATCTTAAACAATGTTTTTTGGTCTTTGATGATCTCACCATTGGATGCAATTTTGGAACTAATCTTCTAGTGAGGATCAATGCACTTGGTTATGAGATAGTAGAACCATGTGACAGAGAAGGAAGGCTTTTGGATCACTTGTGTTTGCTACCTCTGATACTATTTGTAAATGTATGCAACTGTTTTTATTTCCTCTAATCTTTTTCTATGGGTTTGGATATTTTCCACTTCAAGTGCCCATTCAATTACCTTCAGAATGTTAACATTGAATCTGTTTCCATGACTTGTAATTTTGAAATGCAAAATATTAATTCTGGTTTTACCACAACTGGAAGAATGAGAATAATTTTCTCATTAACATTCTGTATCTGATATTCCCTCTGATTCAGGGTCTAGAGACTCCCATTATGAATGTATCACAATTTAACCTTGACAAATGATAGCATACTCCAGGGACTGGAACAAAAACATTAATATTGTTGTAATTTTTATTATTTATAGGCATCTCATATACCTCCCTACATTGCTTCTCCTGACAGGTAAAACTGGGGAGTGATTTACACTTTAATGAAACAAGGTTGTTTGTAGATCAATGAAGTATTTATTTTATTGTTAGGTGAATGACAGAATAGCAGTAAACTTCAATTCACTTTTGACATTATTCAGCAAGCCTCCTTGTACCTTAGAGAATAATAAAATACATTATACTGTACATCTTTGTTGACAGAGTATCCAGACTACATGTCCTTCTGGAGGAAGCAGGATTAAGCAAGGGTGCACAGATATAACCCAATCCAGAATTTAATATTCTGCTTCCAGTTTTGACTTGTACTGTTCCACTGGTGAGATGAGTGCAATAAATTTACATGGGCTACTTTTAAAATTAATGTTGGCAAGGCATTTATAAATGAAAAATACAGAAAACTTCATTTAGGATGTGAGAAGAGAATTTTGAATCTTGTGAGGGTTTTACCTATAGAGAAAAAAACAAAGTACTGGAGGAATTTAAAGGTTCAGACAGCATCAGTGAAGGCAGAGGGAAGGTTATTTCTTTTTATTTGAGATTACAGTGTTTGCGATCTCTTGTTTCTACGTTCTACCGATGGTTACCCAGCATCAATCTTCAAAGTTGCAGTTAACATCTCATGCAAATTTAGGCCTTACTGCAAGAAACTGTGTGGAACAAATAAGGAATATCTTCATCAGATCTATTCGAAGTGGCTACATCAGTTGCTTTTTCATATATTTATCATTATCTAAGTGTGATGGATATTCATCTCTTGGTTGTTTGCTAATCTTGGCTTTCTAAGCACAACAGCTGCCACTTGTAAGATCACAAACAAATGTAAGCAAACTTCCAACTAATATTACTTTGTTTAACCTCTGCACATAAGTGGGAGTCTTAATTTTTTAAATGTAAATGGAAAGCAGTAATCAGCTTGAAGTTGTAACAAAATAAAGTAATGATATTGAAGGAAATGTGAGCTCACTACACCTAGTTTATTACTGCTTGAGGTATAGCTTAAGACAATGGGTTATTTAATTTGGCTTGGTTCAAAGAGACTAGCTGATTCTAAGTTGCTTAGTTTAAGGAAGCTTGCAGACCAGATGGATAAAATAATTTAACATATCAATAACAGATCTATCAATGTTGTGAGATTCATGTATTCAAGGAAGTTAGCTTCATAGCATTAAGTATGGAAACTAAGATCTATGTCTCCAAATGCTTTTAGACCATTTGTGTTAAAAGAATATCTAAGGAAATATCAAATACATGTAAAGCCAATTAAGTGGAGAAAAGGGTATAAATGTAGAGTGCATTTCAGGCTTAATAGGAGTGGGATAAGGAGCATCAAGGAATATGGAAGAAACATGGGGTAAACTAGATTATTTTTCTCTGGTTTTTGTTCCTGCAATGGAAAACTTGCTTATCTGCAACCTATTGATATGTCTTTTTAATTTATAGGAATTGTATCTGTGTTTTGGAAGTATTTTTTCCTTAGTATTTTAGAAATGGTCTGTTTGTTAGAAGTGGTTTATAATTTGGAAATGTTTAAGCTAACATTCCTCTGAGTTTTAAATGTGTTTCAAGTATGTTATTGGGATTTAAATTTATATCACTAAAAATAAATAAATGTTATTTTAAAGCACTTTTTTAGCTGCAGGTATGTTCTTCTTGATAGGAGGAGGGACCCTCTACTTGAATGGAGGCTAAATTCACCATGGGTAATAAACAGGGAAGCGAGCTAGTCTTTGAAGTTTGGGTGGTTACAGTATAATCTCCCTTTAGTGAGAATACTTATTGCTCTTTATGTAATTCCCTGGTCAAGAACATGTTATATTGTATTCTACTGCCATGCTGTGAGGTATTTTTATTTGAGCAGTTTTCTGCAAATGCAGTGTGTTCTGTTAGTTAAGTTTAATAGACTAGTGTTTTGGCTTCAGCAGAGATAAGGAGTATTTGTTCAGCCTAGGAATGTTGTGTCAGCCAATTAGGTTTGTCTGGTAATGTGCTGTAACATTCTGTCCAGTGGAACATTCAAGAGATCTGGGTGGGATCAGATTTCTGAGGGATAGTGCCTGGTTTGGCGTATTTTTTGGCAGGAGTTGCTGAGCCGAGCACAAGGCAATATGCTCAGAGAATGCTAGCCGAAGGAGAGACCCCATTGTAAGAAGTGCTCTGTGCAGCCAATCGGTTCTAAGGAGCAAGCGTGAATACTCTTGAGTTAGCCAGTTCGTTCGGAATTTTCTTTGAGGGGAGTTCAAACTGTGATTTGTGTCTTTCATGCAGAAAATGGGTTAGCATGTGAATAATCACCACAATGCACCTGACTACTATAGAAGTGAGCGCCAATATTTATGTGCATATTTAGACTGGTTTCTTTTATTCCCTATAAACTGTTTGTTATTGAGTAAGCCTGCAAGAAAATAAATTTTCCCTAATTTATTTAGGGTTGCATATGGTGACTTGTACAGTATGTACTTAGATAAATCTCCTTAAATCTGTAAACTCTCCAAGCTCATTCATCCCCAGAATCTTTCTTTTTGTCCATTTATGGCCTCATCAATATTTTAGATATTTATCATTCCATCTAGTTTCCCAATTTTCAACTCCTAGTTGGAATATCCTGGAATTCTCTCCCAAAAGATTTATGCTTGTTTGCTTCTTTAAATGCTAACTAGTGCTTGTCCTGACTTCATCATTTCTGATTTGTTGAAAGGTGTATAATTCCTTTCATAATGTTTATTCATTTTGTCAACTTGGTCATGAATATTTAGTATTACACAATCTACATGCTATAATTGTAAATATTTATTTATATGTTTATGCTGGTGTAGAAATTTATTTGTAGTGTATGTGTATTTGTGTCGAGTATCTATATGAGAGAAATAAAAATATTTCTTCATATACATTCAGACGATAAGAACTTGTTTCTAAGTTCACTGGTAAACCAGCTTTCATAACTTTTCATAGCTTGGGTAACTTTCTTCCTGCCCTACTGCTGCTTTTAATAGCATTAACTCTCATTGATTGTAAGAAAACTACAGGCTGGGATATTCATACATACATTCAAACCTCAAGCGATTTTGAAAATATGTGGCAGAGATATGTTCTCCATTAGTTATTCTGATTATGTGATGTATGAGATCTGAGCATTGGACGCTTCTGAAATTCAGTTCCACTTCAAACAAAATAAATTTCAGATGCTGAGTTCAGTGTATATATGCATTACTATGACTGTACATTTGGCACTTCTGTCAGAGAAAAAATAGCTGTTTTACTAATTTAATGCAATTCCTGATGTTTTCTTTCAGAACTAGTAAAGATATTCTTAAATTTCCATTAACACCATGGTAAAAAATAAATTAATTTAAGCTGGTTCCATCTGTGTGGTATGCTGGGGTAGGCTGAGCCTTTCAACATGCGGAGTCTGACACGGACTGAATTTTCTCTGTCTCTTGATTTTAAGATATTTCATGAAATAAGCCTGTGAAACTTCGATGCAGTTTCAAGGAGATTTGGGCATCCCATTGAAAATAGTAGCAAATTGGCATGATATTAGACTCAACTCAATCAAAGGGATCTTACGGTGTAGAAATATTACACTGAACGTGCTACTGTATATAAATTCATTTTTTATTTAACCCTTCTAACATTGAGTTACATTTGTTCTTTGAGTTATTTTGTAATATTATTTTGTCTGTGTAATATTTTGATATTTTTATTTAGGCATGAGGTAATGTAAGCTGTATGTAAATAATTAACATTTTCCATAGAATTTATTCAGTGACATTTTAATCCTTCCAACTGAGATGCAGTATTGTGTAAAAGTCTTAGACACATATATGTACAGCCAGGATGCTTAAGACTTTTGCACAGTTCTGTATTTGTCAACATGGAGTGGAGAGCAAGTTTGTATATCTGGTGGAAGTGAAGTATGTTGGGAGTCACAAGGGTGGAGCACTGCAAGAGACATATGGGACAGGTGGCAGAGAAAGAGTGTAGGGGATGGGACAATTGCAGACATACCCAGCCTTGAGACACCATGTAAGGTCATTTGATTCCAAAACAATTGACCTAAGCTTGCGTAGGAGAATGCTTTGCTTCAAGAGACCACAATGCCATTAGTTTTAAAGTAAGTATGCAAAAAGATAGGTCTGGTCTACAAGATGAGATTCTAAATTGGAGAAAGGCCAATTTTGATGGTAACAGAAATAATTGGGCAAGTGTGGATGGGGATGGGCTGTTTTCTGGTAAAGGTCTATTTGGTAAGTGGGAGGACTTCAAAAGCAAAATTTTTGAAATTACAGAGCTTGCAAAACCTAGAGGTAACAAGTGTAGGGAAAGTTGGTTTTCAAGAAATGTTGAGGTCCTAGTTAAGAGAAAAGAAGGAGGTGCTTAGCAGGTATAGGCAGGTAGGAACAAATGGGTGGTTATGAAGTATAAGAAATACAAAACAACAATTAAGACAGAAATCAGGAGGCATGAAGTTGCTCCAGCAGACAAGCTGAAGGAGAATCCTAAGAGATCCTACAGATATGTTAAGAGCAAACAGCAAAATTTGTCCTCTGGAAGATCAGAATGGTAATCCATGTGTGGAGCCAAAACAGATGGGGGAAGTTTTAAATAAATTTTTTGCATCTGTATTTACGCAGCAGATGGACACAGAGTCTGCAGAAGTGAGGTAAAGCGGCATCAACTTCATGGATCCTGTACAGATTACAGAGTAGGAGGTATTTGCTATCCTGCAGCAAATCAGGGTGGATAAGAACCCAGAACCTAACAAGGTGTTCCCTTGGACTCTGCGGGAGGCATGTGCAGAAATTGACAGGGCCCTAGCTGAGTGACAGGAGAGGTACCAGGGATTGGAAGATTGCCAATGTTGTTCCACCGTTTCAGAAAGGCTCTAACCATACACCAGGAAATTATAGGCTGGTGAATCTGACATCAGTTGTGGGAAAGTTGTTGGAAGGTATTCTAAGGGACTGGATATATAAGTATTTGAATAGACATGGACTGAATAAAGATAGTCTGCTTCACTTTGTGCATCATTGTTCATGTCAAACTAATTTTAAAATGTTTTCAAAGAAGTTACTAGGGAATTGGATGAAGGCAAGGCAGCGAATGTTGACTACACGGACCTTTAACTAGGTCGCGCATGGGAGGTTGGTCAAGAAGGTTCAGTCACTTGGCATTCAAGATGAGATAGTAAATTGGATTAGACATTGACTTTGTGGAAGAAGCTAGAGAGTGATAGTAGTTGGTTCCTTCTCTGCCTGGAGGCCTGTGACTAGTGGTGTGCCACAAGGGTTGGTGCTGGGTCCATTGTTGGTCATCTATATCAGCCATCTGGATGATAATGTGATTAAATGGATCAACAAATTTGTGGATGACACCAAGATCGCAGCTGTGGGAGACTGCAATGAAGGTTATCATGGCTTGCAGAGGGATTTGCATCAGCTGAAAAAGTGGGCTGAAAAATGTCAGAATTTAATGCAGACAAGTATGAGGTGTTGCACTTACCTGGTAGGTCTTATACAGCGAATTGTAGAACACCGAGTAGTGTGGTAGAACAAAGGGATGTGGGAATACAGGTCCATAATTCGTTAAAAATGGTGAACAATAAATAGTGTCATAAAGAAAGCTTATGGCATATTGGCTTTCTTAAATCAAAGTATTGAGTACAGGAGATGGGATGTTATGTTGAAGTTGTAAAAGACGTTGGTGAGGCTTAATTTGGAGCATTATGTGCTGTTTTGGTCACCTACTGACAGGAAATAAGTAAATACAATTGAAAGAGTACGAAGAAAATTTACAAGGATGGTGCTGGGTCCGGAGGACCTGAGTAATATAAGGAAATAGGCTAGGACTATATCCCTTGGAGCATAGAAGATTGAGAGGAGATTTGATCGAGCTATACAAAATGATGAGGGGTATAGATAGAGTAAATGCAAGCAGGCTTTTTCCACTGAGGTTGGGTGGGATTATAACCAGGGGTCATGGGCTAAGGGTGAAAGTTTAAGGGAAGTGAAGGGAACCTTCTTCACTCAGAGGGGCGTGAGAGTGTGGATTGATGTGCCAGTACAAGCAAGCTTGATTTCAAAGTTTAAATGAAGTTTGGATAGATACTTCCAAATGAAGTAGGGGTCTTGGTGCAGGTTGATGGGAGTAGGCATTTTAAATGGTTCCGGCGTGAAACAGATATGGCAAAGGGCCTGATTCTGTGCTGTACTTCTCCATGAGTCTGTGACTCTAATTGATTGATCATTACCAAATATCTCTCCTGGTGCAGCCTGCTCCCTCCCCTCTCCCTGCACCCTTCCCACTCTCAGTCCACAATAGATCCATAACAGAATCAGGTTTATCATCCCTCACATACTATCTGAAATTGTTTTTTTTGTGGTAGCAGTATAGTGCAATACACTAAGTTACTACAGTACTCTGTGTAACTCTCGCTTTGGCTGGTGGCTTAATCCAGGGAATGAAAGCCCCCGGCCCAGCCAAACTTCAGAAATCTTGAATGGGTGGATGCTGCATGATGTGTCCCCTGTTACAAATGAGTACCGTGAAATAACAAACAGTACACAATATGCGATTAAATGATTGAGCTTTGTAATTCTTAATTGGACTATATGGTTAGTAAAGAAACAAACAAAAGGAATGCGCCCATTCTCATGAAACAGTCTAATGCGAGCTCACAGCTCATCCATGTGTTCCCATCGTCCTCCTCCGACCCTCACTTCTCAGTCCACTCCGTCTAGCGGTCTACCAACTCTCTTCATTCGTATCCTCTCTCTCCATCGTTCCCCGACAAAAGACCGCAAAATCCCCTCTCCCAGACACACAAGAAAAAACAACATCCTGCTCTTTGGCTAACATGCCCCGTTATCTCTAGTCATAACCCAAACATTGCTGCTACAGAGAAACCATTACCTTAGCAGTGAAACATTCCAGAGAGGCCATTATGTCAGCAGCATGTTACATGTGCAAAAGTCTGAGGCAACCTCGCTATATATATATGTCTCTAAGACTTTTGTACAGTACTGCATATCAATAAAGTGATGAAAACTGTTCTTAGTCCCACCAGAAATATAGAGTCTGACAGCATGGAAACTGTTTCTTTAACCCATCAAGTCCACAACAATCATCAAATCGCCACTTTCATCCATCTCATTTTGTTTTCTCCATCAATTCTGCCCTGATTCTACCACTCACCTACATACAAAGGTGAAATCAATAGTGGCGAATTAATCTACCATTCAAAAGAAAGTAGAACATCTCAAGAAGCATACCCTGTCACAGCGGAGAATTTGCCAGCTTTATGCAGACAGCATGGAGTCAATGGAGTTATAGGGTGGCACAACTAGATGAGCATTCTGTAACTCTTTTTTTTCTGTAACTATATCAAAGAAAAATAAATACAGTATTGTGCAAAAATCTATAGTTGGGGTGCCTAAGATTTTTGCAGAGTACTGTAGTAATTTTATGTATTGTGCTATATTGCTACTGCAAATAAAGCAAATTTCATGTCTCATGTGAGGGGAAGCATGACTGGAGAAGAGAGAGGGGAGGGAGCAGGAAGCACTAGAGAGACATTCTGTAATGATCAATAAACCACCTGTTTGGAATCGAATGATCTTGCCTGGTGTCTCAAGACTGGGTGTGTCTGCACCCATGACACCCCTACCCCAGCACTCCTTTTCTGCCACTTGTCCCACATCCCTCCCATGGTGCTCCACCCTCACCATTCCCAACATTCTTTGCTTCTTCCAGATTTACAAACTCGCTCTGTTCTGCTCCATGTTGATATAATACTGTACTCTGCACAGTACTAATACAGTACAGTACTGTCTTAGGCACCTGAGCTAAATATATGTGTCTAAAACATTCTTCAAAGGGGTGTTTATTTATTTTTATTAAAGATTAGCACAGTAACAGCCACTTCTGACCTAATGGACCCAAACCCCATGCAGAGAATATACAAACAAGCAGAATCTAATGTCACACTGTGAATACTAGTAGACACCCCAAGATGTTTCTAGTAATCTTACAGAGTAAAAAAAGATAAAAGATATTAGGTTAGGTGATTAAAACTAGGCCAAAAAATGAAGGTCATACACTATACAATGCAATTGAAGATGCAGCCATCAAAGGTGGTTTGTGAAATTGGAAGTAAGAAATATGTAAAGGAAGAGGCTTAGTCAAAGGACAGTGTAAATAGGTCAGTTACAGCTCAGCAGACTGTTTCCAGCAGGCTGTCACAGGGATCTTCATTAGACCCTACATTATTCATGATTTATATGAGTGACATATGAAAAGATGGTAATAATTTGTTTGATGATGATGATGCAGAGCCAGATGGTAGCTGCACTGTGAAGAGGATTCAATGGAATGAGAGGTTAAGAAGGCAGACAAGAAGGTGGTCAAAGATATATGATATGAAAGAATGGAGAAGCAAAATGATTTTCTTTTAATATAAGCAGGACACCTGCAAACAAGCTATACAATTTTCTGTGTGTACGTTCTTGAGTTTTTATTTCTGTCCATTTTGCAGTTTAGAGTAACAATGAAGATCCACAAACTTTGTTTGTCCATACTGTTGCACACAGATGTAGAAAAATTCTTCATTGCTGTTTCTGTAACAATTTTTTTTAACCAGTCAGGGTTGTTAGCCCTGAGCTGAACCCCTGAACCTTGAGGACTCTTCATCTGGCCTCTACTCTTAGACCTGTTTGGCATGGGTGACCCTACCAAGGGCCAAAACACAGGGCCCTGACTCCAACCAACATAGCTCTTCGAGTCTTTGAGGCATGCAAGCTTCCAAATCCTATGACAAGATTGTGATCTGCTTGGAGCAAGTTCTTGAGTGGCAGAGACTAAATCTCTACATACTGTTGAGAGGATGTTTCCTATGGTGGGAGAGTCTAAGACCAGAGGATACAGCCTCAGAATAGAGGGGCGTCCTTTTAGAATGGAGATGAGAAGGAATTTCATTAGCTAGAGAGTGGTGAATCTGTGGAATTCTTTGCCACAGGCAGCTGTGGAGGCCAAATCTTTATGTATATTTAAGGCAGAGGTTGATAGATTCTTGATTATTCAGGGCATGAAGGGATACAGGGAGAAGGCAGGAGATTGGGGCTGAAATGAAAATTGGATCAGCCATGATGAAATGGTGGAGCAGATATGATGGGCCAAATGGCCTAATTCTGCTTCTATACCTAATGGTCTTATCTTATTAGGAAGATAGTTTGTAAAAAAGTTAGTATTTTTGTAAAGGAGTTTGAGTATAAAGGTAAGGAGGTCTTGATGAGGATGTACAAGGTATTGGTGGGTTTCAGAGTCTCTGTATCTATGAACAGCTGTATTGGCTTTGGAATCAATGCAGTATCGTTCGTCAGGTTGGTTGCTGGTATTAGAGGTCTGACCGAGAGAGAGAGAGAGAGAGAGAGAGAGAGAGAGAGAGAGAGAGAGAAATAAGCCTATAACTGGAGAAAGAAATTTCATAGAGACATAAGGCTGTTAAAGTGATCGACAACATAGACACTGAGAGAGTTTTTCCCCCAAGATGGACAGTTTAGATCAAAGGGACTATAGTCTCAGGGTAAGGGCTTCATCATGTAGGACTGACAGGAAGCATTTCTTTAAGCAAAAGTTCACAAACTTCTGAATTCTCTGTCAGATAAAGATGCTGAGTTACTATCATATTGAAGGCTGAAACCAGCAGATATTTAGGCACGATGGAAATTAGAAGATCAGAGGAAGGGAAGCAATGTAAACCCAATGTATAGGATAGGAGGCAATGATCTTTTTAAATGTCAGGCCAACTACTACTGCTGTTTCTTCCGCTCAGTTAATGACAGACAAGAAGACTGAATGGGGATAGTGTAGAAATTTTGGAGAGTTGGCGATAATACAGAAAGTAAATCTCCACAATGAGATTAATATGGTGTGCTAGACCCAGTCGGTAAATGTAACACTAATCAGAGAATGCTAAAGTTTACAATATAACTTGTGCACATTTTTGTTTCAATATCACAGGAAAGCTCCCTAGTTCACAAGTAAGCACACTACTCTCATCAAATACTATTGTATATTGTGCTCAAAATAAATGAGAAAAAAAATCCAAGTCAACATAATCTACAAATAATTTTCATCCTGTTGAAACATGGCAGTAATGTAAACTCTGCATTAGCATAATAATTATATCATCAAAGTACCATAATGACAGAATAGAGTCCTTGTCCCCAAGCTCATAATATATTTTTAATCATCTGTATTTGCATAAAAAATGAGAACTAATTAGTAAGTCTGAAATTTGGTTTTCTCGATGCTTAACATTTGAATCAAAAGTAGAAATCCGCAGAATTATAATCAACTTAAGCAGAGTTCTCACTGCAGTGGTCAAGATCAACCAATTTCAAATATAAGGAATACAAATGTGTGCTGTCAGGAAACATTTGCTATCATTCTCAAAAAAAAACAGATCAGTGGATTGATCAAGATTATACCTCTGTTATTCCAGTCCCAAGTTATTCCATTTAGGACTGGAAAGGTGCTTCACTACCTCATTCTTTAAAATGCAACTGTCTGTACTAGTATCATTGAAACTACTGCACTAGTTGGGGCATATTGTATACTCTGGCACTATCACCATGCTACAATACCCAATAGAATATCTATGATACATACAAAATGAGTTGAGGCTCATCTATGGACTACCACATTCTCAGTTTGTAACCTCTCATCTCAGCATGTCCCTCAATCTTCTTAGTACTTCAAGCTTGGGAGACAATTATAATTTAACTAGATTGAAGAACAGGATGACAGGAGGAGCACCAATCCTATGCAAAAATGAGATGGCAACCTAGGGGAGCTACAATGCCGAACAAAATACATGTCAAAAAGCAGCAGCAACATGCTGTAAATGGAGATAAGAATTTCCACATGCAGTGGATCTCATCAAAGCTCCTGTCACCTCCAGTGGTGCATGGTGGTGGAAAATTAAACAACTAATGGAAGGAGGAGGTTTCATGAATATTCCCAATCTTAATGGTGGAAGTGTGTATGCAAAATGTACGGATAAAGTAACTTAGAGACACCTTCGGTCATAGGTCAATAATCCAACCTGGCCACATCCTGAGATTCCCAGCATCACAGAGAAGTCTTCAAAAAACTTAATTCACATTAATTTATGCATGAAATGGCTTTCAACATTGAATACAGTAAAGGCTACAGGGTCTGGCAAGCACCTTCAGTACTGTGCAAAGTTTTGAGGCCTTTATCAGTCAGGATTGACCATGGATGTTGCATCTTAGCTGTCTAGGTATGCAGGCCGGGGCAGCATGATAAAGAGAGCAAGCTGTTGTCCATGTAGCAGGCTCCCTCTCTCCATATGAACCCAAAAGGAATGGTAGAGACCGACACAGTTTGGTACCAGCAACATCACAGGCGTTGCCAGTCAGCATTGAACTCAACGTAAGACTGCCTTAGGGACTCCAGCTCCAGATTTTTCCCTCAGGGTTTACTCCTGAAGCCTTCCCCATGAGTGGGTATAACCGCAAGGCAGCGGAGGTTTGAGATCAGAGTTTTCCTTCTCCGAGATGAGCCGTCAACCACAGCTGATGAGCCCCATCTGCCAAAGTGATTGATTTTAAGGTGCCGGTAATTCACCTTTGCCCCTTCTGTCGGGAGAATGGTTCCGCCGGGTTTAGTAGCTAAGCCACACGTGAAGGCCTGGAGCTGGCCATGGTTATCAGAGGCTATTTGAGGCACATGCCATTGGAAGCAGTGAGTAGGTAGTGGGAGCCTGTCTCAATAACCACCTCTCCCCAGCTATAACAACCTTAAGGAACCTTAAGCAAAGATCTAAAGTATATATGTATAGAGCTAGGGTGCCTAAGACGTTTACACAGTACTGTACAAGGGGTGATTGATAAGTTTGTGGCCTATGGTAGAAGGAGATGAGTTATATAGCTTTTGTTACATGCACATGCAGTTCAACTCTGAGTGATTATGCAGAAAGTTTGAAGTTAATAACTCATCTCCTTCTACCTTAGGCCACAAACTTATCAATCACCCCAATGAGTTATTAACCAAACTTTCTGCATAATCACTCAAAGAGTTGAACTGCACGTGCATGTAATGAGAGTTGTATAACTTATCTCCTTCTGCTTTACACCACAAACTTATCAATCACCCCTGCTGTGGACACTTTCTGGAGGTCCAAGATCCGTATGCTCCACGACTGCTGGACTAAGTGTGTAAATGTAGGAGTGAACTATGTTGAAAAATAAATGGGCTAGGCTTTCTAAAATTGACTCCTTCCACCTTAGGCCACAAATTTATTAATCACCCTCGTATTTGTCAACGTGGAGCAGAGGCTAAGTTTAGAAATCTGTCAGGAGTAAAGGATGTTAGGAATAGTGAGGGTGGAACACTGCAGGATGTGTGTTGGACAGGTGGCAGAGAAGAAGTGCCAATGGCAGGTGGGTGGCATGTATATAGACATGCCCAGCTGCAAGATGCTAGTCTAGGTCTTTTGATTTCAGACAATCGGTTTATTGATCATTACAGAATTTCTCTCTGGTAATTTTGGGACCAGGTGGTCCCAAAAGCCATTGGCACAGCATAATAGTTTTGTGCCATCAAAGTCAATCCTATGGTCATTGCAAATCAGCTGGGCCCTTAAAAAGGACGACAGAAAAAAACAGGAAACCTAATAACGAGGAGTAACTTAATGTTATCATCCATATTCTCTATAGTTTCCAGAGTTTCTGGAAGGATCACCAGGATCCTGAACAAATATCGGATTAATTTCATCCACAAACCTGTAAGGAAGCTCAAATCACAGCTTATGCTGGTCAAAGATGACCTAGGACTTAGTATGGCTGATGTTTGCATGATTTCCTGTGAATGAGGAACAGTGTATATTGGCCAGGTGGGATGCATAGTGGAAACCCGCCATCAAGGAGCACAGGAAGTGTATCTGTTTGAGTTACACGAAGAAATCACTGATAGCAGAATATTGTATTTGCAATGAATTTTGGGACCACCTGGTAAAGGAAGCCATTGAAATTAAACTAGAGGAAAATAATTTCAACAAAGACAAATGTCTCACCCTAAGTAAGAACTGGAACTCAATTGTAAGCAAGGTGGGACAGTGGAAACCAGATTGGATGAGGACTAACCAATCAGGAGGGATGGTCTGTGGAGTATAAATACCACCAGACTAGACATGCCCAGGCATCATCCCTCATGAAGATGGCAGAGTTTGTCATCGAAACATCAGTTAAATTCAGTGAAAGCCTGAGAAGAGTTTATTTGAACATTGAACTTTGAAATTAAGTCTGAATAATTATTATTCTATTTATCTATGTATATTTGACATTGAAAGGCATCATTGACAATGCTGTCAGTAACGCTTACTTATCAATAACCTGCTCACTGGTGCCAGATACGAGTTCCACAAGGATCACTTAGCTCAACTACTCATTAGAATCTTGGTCCAAGTAAACATAAATGATGTTTCCATGCTTGGGTGATGTTCTTTGGCATCAAGACAACACTTGATCAAATGGGAACTTCAAAATCCAGAGAAATCTGTTCAGTGGGCTTCAGGGGAGAGAACTGCTGAGGATTGATTTCAAACCAGTTAACAATTATGAATTAATGCTGATGCATTTTATGTTCCTAAATAAAGGTATAACACAACATAGTGCAAAGATGGGAGTACAACAGTCATACTTTAACCATAGGAGTAAATGGGCTCATCCCATTCCTATATTAACGTGGCAAAAATTAGTTTGTGGCCAAGTGAAGTTTAATATACAAGTTTTTGTCATGGGATATTCAAATAGATCTCTCTTTGCAATTCAGGATAATTTGGAAGGAACATTATTTTTTCACTTCTGCTTCAGAGGCAGACACGATGACAAAGTACCAATAAGTTACAATTAGGAACTTAATAATTAATTTATGTTTGAACTTTTAGCTGTTAACAATCCATATTCATTGCATATTGCCATTTGTATTATATATGAAGATCAAAAAATATAAGGAAGGAAATATCATATAAAAAGTAACTATATGATATACATACATACAATCTAAATACTTTGTTCGAAATATTGGGAAAACAACACACTTCTGTCACCGATGTATTCATTCAAGGCATTACCTTGGCAGAAAGACATATTGCCAGAAATCCCTGCTTTGTTTTATCCTTAATTAGTCTGATAGATAGACAAAAATATTCTCTTTCATTTGTAGCAAACTCACAAACTGATTAATGATTTCCTCATAACTAATGAAGGAAAAAAATCCTTGTCTACAGAACATCTCAACTTTTGACAGACCACAGAAGCATTTTTAATGTGCCTTGATATCACTAATATCCTTAATCTGAAGGCCCTTAATCTATTTAGAATCATCCGGGGAAACTATGAATAAATTACCTCCATGGTGACATTTATTTGCAATATGGCTTTGGTTGATATCCTTCTTTCCTCATGTGATCATTAAAGTTTCACATGTAAGGTTTGGTGAATTTAGCAGAAGCATTTCAGTAAATGCATTTAATAATTTAGCAAAATAATACAAGTCTTCAATCAGAATTGGAAAATGAATGTTGCATTAAGATGCTGAGCCTGTGAAGAGCTGTATAAAACAGAATGAAGAACTAGGTTCTGGAAAACAAGTGGAGCTGATTTTCAATCCAAAGAGCATAGTCCTCAATAAACGTTGCAAAACCAGGCAATAATGTATACAAATCATCACTCAATGGGAATAGATTTCTTTATACACCATGGATGCACAGGAGAATGTTGTACCAGGAACTGTTTGCTAAATGGTGAGAATCAGATACTATTCTAATTTTGAATTTAAAATATCTATTTTTTTTTGAGAAAGTATGTTGCAATTTGAAATCCTATACGAGATATTTTGGATACAAGTTAAAGGGAGATCTGCACTGTTTGAGATCTTATGTGATATGAGTCATTTTAAAAGACCCCAAATGGTTGTATTTTAGAAGATCCATGATGTTTTCCTCAGTGCCCAGGCTATTTAATGTCCACTGAAACAAGTGATCTGACCATCAAGACACTGTTGGTTGTGGAAGGTAGGTGTAAGCAAACTGACAGCTATGTTTCCATGAGTAAGCACACTTCAATGAGCAACAAATCAATTATAATATTCATGGTGAGACCTAATATTATGAAAAATGGAATGGAAATAAAAGTATTTCTTTCTTCTTTTGTAATACTCCACTTATTATAACTTACAATTGATTGCACAACTGGGAAAAAAAAACTAAAATTGGCATCTGCCATGGTTTGTGAGTGGGAGGTTTAGGTGAAAGTGATCCATACTTTATCCAGATAGAGCTACCTGAAAGTACGTAGAACATAGAACATTACAGGCTCTTTAGCCCATGATATCTTGCCAACATTTTAACCTACTCTAAGATCAATCTAACCCTTCCTTCCTACATAACCTTCCATTTTTCTATCATCCATGGGCCTGTCTGAGTTTCTTAACTGCCCTAATGTATCTACCTCTCTCACTACCCCTTGTCAAGGGGTTCCATGCACAGTCCTTTACACTCCATGTAAAGAACTTCCATCTGGCATCCCCTCTACGTTTTCATCCAATCACCTTAAAATTTTGCCCACTTGCATTAGCCATTCCCTCCCTAGGACAAGGTCTTTGGCTGCCAAAAAGACAGAGCTACAAAGAGAAAACGTATGGTTCTGCTAATATTAATTTTATTTAATTAAGCTAAAGGTACATAATCATTTTTATAAATATTAATTGGTATTGATTGATTATTATCACATGTACAAAAATACAGCAGTGTTAGCTGGAGAGGTTAAGAATTCCTCTTTAGCATAAAAAATGTCCAATCAAGAGACTGATAGCAGCAGGATAGATGATGTCTTTGAACCTGGTGGCAGGGGCTTTCAGTCTTTTGCATCTTCTACCCAAATGGTTGGGGGGGGTGGTGGAAGATTAGAGAATGATCGGGGTGGGAGTGTCCTTGATTTTATACTTAAGGAGTGACTTTTCATGATTTTTGGTGTGTACAGATTTACAGTAATTGAACAGGACATAGAGCAAATATAGCACAGTGTGGGCCCTTTGGCCCATGATCTTGTGCCGATCTATATAAATCTACTCCATGATCAAGCTAATCCTTCCATCCTACACAGCCCATAGCTCTCCATTTTTCTCATCCATGTGTCCATCCAAGAATCTCTTAAACATCTCTAATATAGCTGACTGTGCCACCACTATTGGCAGTACATTCCAGGGATTTTCAATTCTCTAAGTTACATACCTTCACTCACCTTAAAAAACGTCATCTGTTATTAGCCACCCTGGGAAAATGATGCTGATGGTCCACTTTGTGTATGCACCTTATCATCTTACGCACCTCTATCAAATTGCCTTTCATCATAGCCATTAGTACTGACACTTCAGACCATGCTGTGGGTGCTGCGCACGAACAGTTGGTCAGATAGTGTTCAGGCAAGCACTTGAAATGCCTTGGTGTAGAGCTCTGTGGGCTATTAGCTAGAAGATGGTATTGCTATGGATGGGAGCTCACTGATTGGTGTAGCTATGGTGGGCCAAGTGGCCTACATACAAGTTGTGTGATTTTCCTATTCTTGTCACAGATGCTGTCTGACCTGCTGAGTACTGTATTTCCAGCATTTTCTGTTTCAATTTCACAAAATGCAGCAAGTTATTTGTTTTGGTCAGTAAGACTTGGTTAATGCCCTGATATACTGATGATTTCTGCTTTTATTTTGTATTAGCCATTAATGAAAATAACAAAGAAAATTCCTCCTGCCTCTATTAGCAACAGCAATACAAGAATGGCTTCCAAATTAATCCTCTGGGTCTCTTTCGATTGACCTGGCAAGGAAACTTAAGCAGAGGAAGACTGGTAATGTGATACAGCCTCACACTTGGCTCCAATTTATGTAACTTTGTTCTTACTTTACAGGAGGGAATGTTGGCATATTAAGTTCAGGTTTTAAGTAGAGATAATTAACAGACAAAGAAATTTTGCAATGTGTAGTTAAATAGAAGTTGAGCTTACACTAACACAAAATACTTCTTAATATTGAAAGGGTAAAAATTCTTCATTGCTTCCTTGGTATAACAACTTCTTATTTTCCCTTTGTTAATGTATGCTCTGTAAACTTTAAATCATGCAACTCTTTATTGGCATGCCTAACTTGCACCAAACCCCTAATTTATTGCCTTCAGACATTTCTCACTGGTTTTAAATCCTACTGTTGCCTCAACCCTCCCTATTTCAGTCCTACAACACTTTGTATTCCTCAAATTCTCACCATTTGGAAACACACTCAATCGTTCTACCATTGCTGGTACAGTATGCCTTCAGCTACTTAGACACTGAGCACTGTAAAGCACCCTTTCCTGAAACATTCCATTTCTCCATCTCTGTTGCTTCCTAAGACCTGCTCCTTTGAGTCAGTAGTCAGTAAGGCAAATGAAATGTTAGCATTCGTTTTCAGAGAATGAGAATATGAAAGCAAGGATATTATGCTGGGGTTTTATATGCATTAATCAGACCACACTTGGAATACTGTGAGCAGTCTGGGCCCCTTATCGAAGAAAGGATGTGCTGGCATTGGAAAGGGAGATTCACAAGAATCATCTCAGGAATGGAAGAGTAACATATGAGGAGCATTTGATGTCTCTGGGCCTGCACTCAGTGGAGTTTAGAAGAATGGGGTGGGGGGGGGAAATCTCATTGAAACCTATCCAATATTGAAAAGCCTAAACAGAGTGGATGTGAAGAGGATGTTTCCAATAGTGGGGGAGTCCAGGACCAGAGGGGCACAGCCTCAGTATATTAGAGTTAACATTTAGAACAGATGAGTAGGAACTTTTTTTTAAAGGCAGATGGCCGTGAATCTGTGGAATTCATTGCCATGGATGTCTTTGGGTATATTCAAAGTGGAGGTTAAGTTAGGTTCTTGATTAGTAAGGGTGTCTAAGGTTACAGGGAGGAGGCAGGAGAATGGGCTAAGGGGGATAATTAATAAGTCAAGGTAGAGTGATGGAGCAGATGTGATGGGCTGAATTGCCTAATTCTGCTCCTATGTCTTATGTTCTTATGTTATGGACTTTGAAAAAGTTTTGGACATCCCTTTAAATTCTCCTTTCATGACTTATCGTCAAAGCATGTTTGATGTTACTTTTGGGGCAGTATTATTTCAAAAAAGGTATTTAAATATATATTGTAGCTGTTTTGGATAACTCCTCAAAGATCCAATATCTCCTAATTATTTAAAACCGTAGGAGATGCATGAATTTACAAAATAATTGAATGAAAAGATCAAAATAAAAATATGATTTTGCAACATGACAGATACAGCCAAATTTCAAAACCAATCGATAATTTTTCAAAACTGGAGTGCCATTTCATTATTTATAGCAGATCAAAATCTGATGGGCTGGCTACATTTAACTTGTGAAAGGTTTACTCAATGGATGCTTTACTTCAAAGTAAAGCAGAATGGGCTCAAATTAAACTGTAAAGTGTACGTGTATTTGTGGGTACAAATGACAGGATGAGTTTTTGAGAATGCCCTGGGAAAATCTTATTTATAATTGTTTGAAAAACGGTTAGATTTTCTCCTGTGAGATCACCAAATCTGCCCTTGGCCACTGATCTTCTAGCATTCCTCTGTAAACCAAATCCCTCTGGAGTGGTCTGGACTTTACTGCACAAGCCAGAAACCATCAAAATTTGGAAACACTTAAAAGCAATACAATGCAGGTACCTCTCCAAGTCACATCAAACTGATTTAGAAGTATATCAGCTCCCAGCTTCTCTCATCATACCATGGGTGCCATGGTTGTGTAGTGGTTAGCACAGCGCTATTACTCCTCGGGGCTCCTTTGGAGTTCAGTCTCAGCATTCTCCGTAAGGAGTCTGCATACCTCCTCACCGTGGAAAGTGTCGATTTTTTTCCCAGTTACTCAGGTGTCCTCCAACAGTCCAAAGGCATACTGGGTTGGTTAATTGGTCATTGTATATTGTCCGGTGATGAGGTTAGGGTTAAATCAGGGTTGCCAGGGGTTGCTATGGTAGTGTGGCTCAAAGGGCTTGAACGGCTGTATCTCTAAATAAATTAAATTTCCCACTTCTCCCACCCCCACCAACCTACCTTCTCCCTGTCACCAGTTTGTGCTCCTATTCTTTCCCCCATGTTTTATTCTGGTCTTTGCCTTCTTTCTTTCCTGTCCTGATGAAGGGTCTTGGCTCAAAACATCAACTGTTCATTTCCCTCCAGGGACGCTGCCTGACCTATTGAGTTCCTCCAGCATTTTTTGTTTCATTGGAAATATTCAAATAGGGAAAACCAATTTCCACATCATGCCTTCTCTGAATCAGCAGTCCGATCCATCCACTCAATTGAGAAGCCCTGGATCAGGACCACCATGTTCAGTGTGTCTGAAATGAAACAGAACTTAGCAATTCCTCATTTCTCTCTAATACACCAATCTTGCCCTTAGTTCCTCTATCTTATTCTCCGGTGACTATACATTAGAAAACAAGATGCCGGGTAGAGGAAGTTTCATACCCTGACATTTTTGTTTGGCTTGAAATCCTTGTCACTGCCCACTCTTCCAGCAATGACAATGGCCGACCTTCATCCTCCTGAAGGTGCTGTACCTGCACTCCTGAGAGTCAAGTTCACTGAGTCCTTCAGGAGTTAGTAAAATCACTAGTTTGTTTAGATAGTTCAAAAGTAAGTTTCTTAAAGGAAAATAGTGCATGCTGCAATCTTGTCACATTCTTGTTTGCCCAACTTGGAATATCTCATGATTAAGTCTCTGTTCTGATAACAGAGCAGGTTCTTCTGTATGATCCTGACCACAGTATACCTACTGCCAAAGGCATATGTTAAGCAAGCACTTGATATATGGAGTGCTGCGATTAGCAAATGAGAAATAGCCTACTCTGAAGTCTGTCTCATCATTGCCAGGACTTCAATCAGACTTACATGAAGAAATCACTGCATAATTATCATCAACATTATCACCTGCAGCACCAGGCTTCCCAACACACTCAACCATTTTTTTTTAAACACTATGATCAAGAATGTTAACCCCAATGCATTCTTAGATGTTATTCTGGGAAATCTGATCATCTGGCTCTTCTCCTATCTGCATACAAGCAGAGGCTACAGAGTAAGTCTCCAGCAGGGAATTAGAGGTGGAGAAGGTCAGCAACTTTAAATTCCAGTGCATCAAACCCGGGTTCAGCATATAAACACAATTACTAAGAAGGCAAAGTAGAGTCTACTTTTTTTTTTAAATAAGTTTGCAAAGATTTGCATGTCATCTAAAACTTATTAATTTTAATAGATGCACAGTTAATGGAGCCATATTATAGACCACCTAAAAGTCCATGCAATTTAGAGGAACAAATTTGTTGAGTGTTCAACGTGTCTGATTACATCATGGCCTGGTATGAAAACGCTAATATCCTTGAATGAAAAAGCTACAAGAACTGGTGGATATAGACTAGACCATCACAGGCATTGAGCTCATCTGCAAGGAGCGCTGTCGCAGGAAAGCAGCATCCATCATCAAGGACCCCCACCACACAGGTCATACTCTCTTCTTGCTGGTGTCGTCAGGAAGGTACCGGAGACTCAGAACGCACACCACAAGGTTCAGGAACAGTTGTGACTCCTCAACTATCATGCTTCTGAGGCAGAGTGGATAACTGTACTCACCCCAACCCTAGGGTTCTGTTATTTTAGATGCCACAGAGCAGGAAGGAGTAAAGGGTTAGGGGTGATGTTCCTAGCGAGGGAAAATGTCAGGACAGTGCTCAGTCAGGGCAGCTTGGAGAACTTGTCTTGTGAAGCATTATGGGTGCAACTGAGGAACAAAAGAGGTATAGCTCCATTAATGGAGCTATATTACAGACAATCCAACAGTCCATGGGAAATAGAAAAACAAAAATCACAGACTGTTGCAAGAAAAAAGGTTGTGATAGTTAGTGATTTTAAACTTTCCATATATTGACTTCTACTCCCATACTGTAAAGGGACTAGCTGGGATAGAGCTTGTCAAATGGTTTCAGGATTTTTTTCTTATTCAGTACATTTAAATCCCAACAAGAGAGTGTGCAATATTTGATCTCCTATTAGGGAATGAGACAGCCAACATTAGGGAATGAAGACAGAAGTTTATTTAGGGGAACACTTCGTATCCAATGATCATAAAGCCATTAGTTGCAAAGTAAATATGGAAAAGGACAGGTCTGGTTCACATATTGAGATTCTAAATTGGAGGAAGGCCAATTTTGATGGTATCATAAAGGGTCTGGCACATGTGGATTGGGATAGGCAGTTTTCTGGGAAAGGTGTACTTGGTAAGTGGGAAGCCTCCAAAACTGAAATTTTGAGAGAACAAATCTTGTATGTGCCTGTCAGAATAAAAAGTTAAAGATAGGAGGTTTAGTGCACATTGGTTTTCAAGTAATATTGAGGCCCTGATTAAGAGAAAAAAGGTGCATTGCAGCTAATGGCAGGTAAAAACAAATGAGGTACTTTTGAAGGATAAGAAATGCAAGAGAACACAAAGAAATCAGGAGGGCTAAAAGAAGGCATGAGGTCATCGCAGCAGACAAGGTGAAGAAGAATCCCAAGGGATTCTACAAACACGTTAAGAGCAAAAGGATTGCAAGGGACAAAAATTGGCCCTCTGGAACATCGGAATGTCAATCAATGTGTGGAGTCAAAAGTGATGGGCAAAATATTAAATAGATTTTGCATCTGTATTGACTCAGGAGACAATCACAGAATCTTTAGAAGTGAAGCAAAACAGCTGTGAGGCCATGGACCTCATTCAGATTAGAGAGGAGGAGATGTTGGCTGTTTTGAGGCAAATTAGGGTGGATAAATCCCCAGGGACTGATAAGGTGCTCCCTCAGATCCTGTGAGAGGCAAGTGCAGAAATTGTGGGGGCCCTAGCAGAGATACTTTAAGTCGTCTTTAGTGACAGGTGAGGTTCTGGAGGATAGCTACTGATGTTCCAGTATTTAAGAAAGGCTCTAAAAATAAACCTGGAAGTTATTGGCTGGTGAGCCTGACATTAGTTGCGGGAAAGCTATGAGAAGGTATTCTAAGGAACTGAATAAAGATGGACTGATTAGGGATAATCAGCATGGCTGTGTATGTGGTAGGTTATGTCTAACGAGTGTTATGAATGCACCACAGCTCTGAGGGGCCGAAGGGGCGGGGGAGCCCCCTCCATTGTGAGAATTGCAAGAGCATTATTGGGCTGGCTCAGAGGACCCAGGAAATGAGAGAGACCTGGCCATTGTCTCCTGGAGACCACGTTTGTGGATTGGGGACTAGGCTACGTGCAAGCCCTCGGGCAAAGTGGGCTGTTTGAGAGAGAGATTGCATCATCCCAACCTGATTGACATCTGAGACCCCGTGAGGAAGTATAAAAGAGGGTCTGGGCGAACAACCCCTTCAGACGCACCAGAAGAAACGCTAACGATCCCGGGAAGCCATTTGAAGGAAGCCACGTGCGTTGGATTCCGTGCCTGGAAACTGTGGCTGGAATCACGGAAAACCGCTTTTAGCTAACAACGGGGAAGCCTGCTCCCCGACTCAATGGATTCGCTTCATAAAGACCCGGGCAAGTTTCTTTTCTCACCAATCTCTCTCTCTCTCCAACAAGTGAAAACCCAGTGCCCGCCCCCCCCCCCAAAAGCCAGAAGTCTGCAAGAATTGAGTGACTTGTATATTTCCATCGGACAATATATTATCTCCTAGACAAACGATCGAGCTGTTTCTTATTGATGGTTATTATTAGACCCGCGCTTTTAGATTGAGTGGTGACTACGTATATTATCTGAATGTTTGTATTAATCTTATTTTTGTGCCCCTTCATAAATAAAGACTTTTAAAAATAGTACCATCAGACTTCAACGGACCTCTCTATCTTTGCTGGTAAGTGATCCAGTTACGGGATTTCGTAACACTAGTCTTCAAGCTTTTTGAGGGGTGTTACCAGGAAAGTTGATGAAGGTAAGGCAGAGGATGTTGTCTACATGAATATTAGGAAAGCATTTGACAAGATCCCTCATGGGAGGTTGGCATTCAAGATGAGGTAGTAAATTGGATTAGACATTGGTTTGTGGGAGAAGCTAGAGTGGTTTCCTCTCTGACTGGAGGCCTGTGACGAGTGGAGTGCCACAGGGATCGGTGCTGGGTCCTTCGTTGTTTGTCATCTATATCAATGCTCTGGATGATAATGTGATTAACTAGATCAGCAAATTTGTGGATGACACCAAGACCGGGGGTATAGTAGTCAGCAAGGAAGACAATCAGAGCTTGCAGCAGGATCTGAACCAGCTAGAAAAATGGGCTGAAAAATGGAAGATGGAATTTAATGCAGACAGGTATGGAATTGAGGAGTGTGGTAGAACAAAGGGATTAGGGAATAGAAGTTGGCAGAACAGGTAGATAGGGTCACAAAGAAGGTCACTGACCTTCATAAATCAAAATTGTCAGGATGCTGGAGCAGGGATCCATTTGAAGATCAGTACTGTGTACTTAGTGATATTAATTGAGTAACAAATCCCAAGGTGCAAACAAAGTCAGCATCAAAGTTCAGACAGAGATCAAAACATCCAGAGAAATCCAAAAACCAGAATCAGGCAGAGTCGACAGACAGACATGAATATAAGAAAGGCTCAGGAAAATTGACTGGCACAAGCAGGTGAAAACACAGGACTGAAATACACTGAGAAATAAACAGAGAGGCAGATGATAGGTGGAGCACAATGAGACAGAAATTGCAGCAGTACAGGTAATGATGAGAAGCAGATGAGAGACAGAGTACTCAGTGATACAGGGGCCGGAGTAGAGCAGGAGCAGGGGCAGGAGCACATGGCAATACAAAACCACAGACTGACAGCTATAAGGAAAACACACAAAAAGGAAGAGTTCAACTGGAGGTACTGACAAAAGTATTGAGTACAGGAGATAGGATGTTATGTTGAAGTTGTAAAAGATGCTGGTGAGACATAATTTGGAGTATTATGTGCAGTTTTGGTCACCTACCTACAGGAAAAATGTAAATAAGGTTGAAAAAGTACAGAAAAAATTTACATGGATGTTGTTGAGACTGGAAGACCTGAGTTATAAGCAAAGATTGATTAAGTTATGCCTTTATTCCTTGCAACGAAGATGATTGACCGGAAGTTTCATAGAGTTATACAAAATTATGATGGGTATAGATAGGGCAAATGCGAGTAGGATTTTTCCACTGAGGATGGCTGGGGATACAACTAGAGGACATGGGTTAAGTGTGAAATGTGAAAAGTTTAAGGGGAACATAAGGGGAAACTTCTTCATCAGTGAATGTTGAAAGTGTGGAATGAGCTGCCAGGGCAAGTGCTGCATGCGAGCTTGATTTCAGCATTTCAGAGAAGTTTGGGTAGTTACAAGGGTGACACGGGTAAGGAGAGCTCTGGTCTGGATGTGTTAGGCATGACCTAGATAGACTGAAGAGCTGGTTTTAGTGCTGTTCTTTTCTATAACTCCATAACCTGTGGACTAACTTTCAAAGACTCTGTAATTCACTTTCTCAATATTTGTTTGTTTCTTTGTTTGTTTATTTATTATTTTATTTTTGTTGGCTTGTGCACATCGGTTGCTTTTCAGTCTTTGTTTGATGCCGATTTTTCATTGATTCTATTGCATTTCTAATTATTAACCATGAATGCATGCAAGAAAATGAACTCAGCATAGTATGTGCTGATTATTAATTTACTTTTTCAACTTTGAAATTGATATTTTTTATCACTGGGTCTGTCACTAGGAATAGCATTGTGGGAGAATCTTCACCAGAGCAGTGCAGGGGCCCACCATCATCTTCCAAATCAACTAAAATAGCCGATTTTCTATTTGCCTGCTACATACAATCAAACTGCTATATTTGTTCAAAGTTAAACTTAGACAGGGTCAATGGGCTGATCTCTCAATCCACAGCAAGGATGCCAGCCGAAGATTGTGTTGACCATCTGGAGAAGTCCTCTAGAACAGTGCAGGTACAGCTACATCATTTAGTGGTGCAGCAAGAGGTGCCTGTTCTGTTTGGCAGGTCCCAGCATAGGATGACATGACTCTTATGGTGAAACAAGGTAGTATCCTGGAAGAACTTCTACCACCAGGACAGAAGATCTGTCCACAGGCAATGGACATGACCAAACTTCCTGGAATGAGGCTTTAGTTTGTGGTATCACCTGGCTCGATGAAGAAGGAAGGGTTAAATCCTGAATATTGCAAGAACAAATAACCTTAACACTATTTACTCTGTGAACTTCATGTGAGCAAGGAATTCCTTTGTGCCCTGATGCTTTTGACAATAAACTAATCTGAATCTGAACGTGAGCATCTGTTGAGCGGTCCTGGTGCTTCTGTACAATTTAATGCCCTTTGCAGAATTTCTAGTGGACAATTGCTCTCCTCCAAAAGAGATACCAATTTCATTCAAAAGTTGGAATAGATTCTCATTAGGTCTCAGAATCTATCAGATCAACATGTTTTTTGGAACTAGTAACTGATGTATTTCTTATTGCTGGGCTAGCATTCACTATTCTCTTTCAGGTTGTGAAGATGGATTGTCGATAGCAAACATCGAGAATGCACAAGGTCAATCTAGACATTCTCTTCTGTTTCTAATCAATATATACAGAGTGACTGAACAGGACAATGTTACTCCTGTTGCTGGTATCCAACAATAAAATGAAGCTGGAAGCTTTAGCAGACCGTAAACTGCTGCAGAACGAAATGATTCTCTTGTTTTCCTGTTTCCGATTGCTGGGCCTTGTTTTAAACACAGAGTGATTTATTGGTTTCACAATCCATATGTTATCAGTTAGAGAAGCAAAGACTGCTATCAAGAAACAAGCAATACCTAAACTCAAAGTGCAGATGCTGGCAATCCAAGGCCACACACACAATTGCTGGAGGACCTCAGCAAGTCAGGCAGCATCTGTGAAAATGAATAAACAGTTGACGTTTCGGGCAGAGACCCTTCTTCAGGACTGGAAAGGAACAGGGAAGATGTCAGAATAAAAAGGAGGGGGGAGGGGCAGGAGGGTAGCTAGATGATAGGTGAAGCCAATGGCATAAAGGACTGGAGAACGAATCTGATAGGAGAGGAGAGTGGGCCATAGGAGAAAGTGGTGATAGGCAGCTGAGAAGAGGTAAGAGGCCAGAATGGAAAATAGAAGAAGAGGGGAGGGGGAGGTAAATATTTTTCTACTGGAAGGAAAAATGATATACATGGCATCAGGTTGGAGGCTACCCAGACGGAATATAAGGTGTTGCTCTTCCACCCTGAGTGTGGCCTCATCTTGGCACAAGAGGATGCAATGGACTGACATGTTGGAATCAGAATGGGAATTAAAATGTTTGGCCACTGGAAAGTTCTGCTTTTGGTGGATGGAGTGGACGTGTTTGTTCAATGAATTAACTTTCTGTAAATTAGTACAGCTACAATAAATTTATTCCACAAAAGGAATCATGAATGACTGCTTTCAGTACAATTTTCTGGAATTCACATTGTCCACTATTCTGGCAAATTGCCAAACTATTAATTTTGCATAGTTAATGGCAGAACACCCTGATAATAAAAACTCACAGATGAATTCCAGACATATCAAAGATATGCATGAAATACAAAAATTGTTTTTCAGCCTCCATATTGCCAATTGTGTTCACGTTTTCAAGACTTTCTTACTTTTGATGTGTTTAGGCCACCAGGTTATCATCTTGCACCTTTTGTAAAATGAATCACATCTCTCCTTGTCTATTTGCACCTTCCTCTTTGTAGCATAGTCAATCTGTTCACACACCTACCGCAGCTGCCAATCCAGCAACACTGACAGATTAAAGTTCTCATACTTCTTCGTAAATCTCAACATTACTAAATACAGCTTTACAAATCATCATGCACTCAGCCTTTCTCTAGTTCTGGTCTCTTCCTGATCACCAATGGATCATTTTTGACAACCATTCTTTCATCTGCCTAGACCCTTCTTCCAAGCTGCCTCTCTTTCCTTATTTGTTTATCATTATTTTATTTATTTATTTATTGGATCACACTGCCCAACAACCCCCTGATTTAATCCTAGCCTAATCATAGGACAACTTATAATTTAATTTACCAATTAAGCTACCAACTAGTACACCTTTGGACTGTGGGAGGAAACTGGAACACCTGGTGGAAGCCCATGCTGTCCTTACAGACTCCTTACAGGCAGCAGCAGGAATTGAACCTGGGTTGCCTATATTGTAATGCATTGTGCTAACCACTACACCACAATGCTGCCCATCTACAACAAAGGTTTTTCTTCTGACGTGTCTTTATACAGCCTATCGGGTTATTGTTTTAATACTGCCACATATATTGTATGGTGAAAAGCTTATATTGCATACTGGTCAAAATGATCAAATTATTATGCGGTGCATTGAGCTAGGATAAAATAAAACAACAACAATGCAGAATAAAGTGTAACCGCTACAGAAAGAGTGCATTGTAGGTAATTAATAAAGTGCAAAGTCATAACAAGGTAGATTGTAAGGCCAAGAAACCATTTTATTTGACAAGAGGTCCATTTAGGAATCTCTCTTTGAGCCTGTTGGAATTATTTCAGGGTTATTTCAGGCTTTTGTATCTTCTGCCTGATGGGAGAGGGGAGAAAAGAGAATGTTCATGGTGGGTGACGTCTTTGATTATGCTGACCACTCTACCAAGGCAGTAAAAATTAAAGATGAAGTCCATAAAGAGGAGGTTGGTCCCTGTGATGTGCTGAGCAGTGAGATAGCTCTCTGCAGTTTCTTGCAGTTTAATTGCACCATTTTTTTGCTAAACCTACTGCCAAGCAGTTTGATAACCTTTACTGCATTATGATTGCCATTTAATTGTAAATTGTTGTTACTAGAGCTGTCCTGGAAAAAATGAATTTTAAAGTGTCATCAGAATTTTAAAATTTGTGGATAGTCAAGGAGTTTCCTAAATGAGCAGATCCCATATTTTCATCTCCTTAATGTAAATAATACTTCAACTGAAAAACACTTGGGAAGTGGTTGAGTGAGAAAATGGAAGCTGGGTCTAAAACACATGCCCTTGGAATGAAGGACAATTGAAGCACTAATTACCAGTAACTATTGGCAGCGTTGAAGTACTCTGTCACAGGGCTATTACATGCAATCTCATGCAGTCTTAGGTACTCTGGCCCAAAGTGCTTCTGTAATTGTGCTCTGCAATGTCTGACAATTCTGATGAAGTGCCGATGTAACAAAGCTGAACTTGATGCCTCTATTCATTGTGAAACATCAAATTGAGATCCTGTGTTTCCTGACAAGGGAGGTATCAGAAAGTAAAGCACCTTTACCATCATCTGTCTTGAAGATTGACATATATTGAAGACGTTACAAGCTCTTCAGAAAGGTGGGCTACTCACGTATCCTATCTGTGGAGTATTCATCAGACTATATTGTTGGTGTGCACTGGGACTACATCTACTATGTTTGGGAACATTAAGACTGTGACAGAACATCTATCAGATGAATGAATCAATATTACTAAGGGTTTTCCAACTCTTAAGCTGTCAAGGTGACAAATGCTTTACAAAGGGTAGTCAAGTCTAGTCTTAAATTTTATAATATGTTTAATATATGTATATATAACTGAGGTTTTTCAGGTAAATGTATCACTGATTTCAATTCCGATAATCTTGAAGTGACTCTGCTTCAATTTTTTTCAACAAGGGAAGAGATAACTATGTACATACTTTCAGAAGAGAAAATAGATTTGTATTTGAAGCAGGGAATATATAGAGCTGCAGAGGCAGTGAGATTAGTTTTGGATTACCCAGCCAAGGCACTGATGGGCTAGGAAACCTATGTTGTGCTATAGCATTGATGTGTCCATGGCATTAACATGCAGACGGTGTAGAACATCTTAATCAAAGACAGTCAGCATTGATGTTCCAAAGAAAGACAGTGCCTGAGTCAATATTGAATATTTCCAGCAGGTAATGGGGAGGATAGATGAGAATTGGTAAGTTGGTAAATTGGTTTATTCCTGTCAATGAGATGAGTGCAAATCTTTGTTTTGCATGCCATCCAATGGTGCATTGAGGAAGAACAAGGTTAGATAATAGTCAAATGCAGAATGAAGTGTCACAGGTATAGAGAAAGTGTAGTGCAGGCAGTCAATAAAATGCAAGACCATAATGAGGTAGAGTGTGAGGCCAAGGGTCCATGTTAGTGAACTAGGGGACAATTCAATATTCTTTTAACAGTGGGATAGAAGCTGTGTCTGCTGGTACATGCTTTCAGGCTTTTGTATCTTCTGCCTGATGGGGGGGGGGGAGGGGTATAGACAGAAGAGAGAATATCTGCATTGAGTGGGGTCTTTCATTATTTTGGGTGCTTTACCAACACAGTGAGAAGTGTAGGCAGAGTCCAAGGAGGGGAGACTGGTTTCTGTGATGTGTAGAACTGTTCCACAACTCTCTGCAGTTTCATGCAGTCACAAGCAGAACAGTTGCCATAATGCATCTGGATTGGATGCTTTCGATGGAGCATCAATAAAAACTGGTGAAAGTTGTTGCGTATTTAATATTTTAGTAATATTTGAGTAATATTGTAAATATATTGTTTGTTTAAGCATCCTTTGTTGCTTATACAATTTATCATGCTTATATGTACAAAATGCGTGAATTTAATATGTCATATATGTCCACCTTGCTTAAAGTAAAAATAAATGTATAGGAGTTATCTCCCGGCTCTGTGTTTTTTCCTTCAATTAGTTTTATGTTTTGGAGTTAAAAAACATAACAAGAGTCATAGGAGTCAAGCCATATTATTTAGCCTTCTTAAGGTATTAGGGCCAGGGCAGTCTCGCAGTAATGCTTCAAGCTCCTAGGAGCTTGAAACTTTCAACTTTTTCAGCACCGTTGATGTAAACAGGAGAATTTCTCTCTTCTGAACTTCAATGACCAGGTGTTTTATTTTAATTATATTGAGGGGAAAGTTGTCATGACTTTCACAAACTTCTGTAGATTCACAGTGGAGAGTCCTAACTGTTAACATCATAGTATGGTATGGAAACACCAAAACTAGCATCCATCATCAAGGGACCTCCACCATTCAGGCCATGTCCTCTTCTCATTAGTACCATCAAGCAAGAGGTACAGGAGCCTTGGGTCCCACAACACCAAGTTCAGAATGTTATTACCCTTCAACTTTCAGGCTCCTGAACCAGCGTGGATAACCTCAATCACTACTACTCTGAACTGATTCTATAACCTACAAGCTCACGGATGCTTTGCAACTCTGGTTCTCAGTATTATCGTTTCTTAAAATTTGCACTGATTGTCTTCTTTTGCACCTTGGTTGTTTGTGAGTCTCTGTCTCCTTGTATATAGCTTTTTGTGAAATAATAATGTATTTTCTTTATTTTCCTGTAAATACATGCAAGAAAATGAATCACAAGGTAGTATTTGTCACATATACAGTACTGTGCAGAAGTCTTAAGCACCCTAGATATATACATATACCTAAGACTTTTACACAGAATTGTATGTACTTTGATAATAATTTTACTTTGAACTTTTGATACCATGCCACTCAGCTCTCTATTTTCTTTCTGTATTCCATCTCATCATTATTTGATATTGAGCATTGGTAGTAGTCTAAATAAACATAAAAATGTTCTGTTATGCCCACAGGACAGTTCAATTTCATCAAAGATAAAAGTATTGGAACTTCCAAAGGAAAAGAGCAAATTGATCAAAATTGGCTAATAGCAGAAAGCAAAAGATAAAGGCTATTGAAGTTTATGAGCCTAGAAAGTATTTTGCAAAGGAACTCTGTAGATTTGTTTGCTTTTTAGAATTTCTATTAGTAGTGTGATGTTAAGTGTAGGGGGATGGCAAAAAGGATTGCAGATAATAACCAAAAACAACTTTACAATGAGAAGAAAATGATAAATTGCATGTAGGTAACAATTGACTGGTCAGGTAAGCAAAAAGTGATAAATAGAAGGTCAAGAGAAAACCAGACAGTATTTCCAATGAATGTCTTGATGCTAAGAAGTGTAATGGGACAGATGAATCTTAAATTGCATATCTACAAATCTCTGAAGATAGGAATTCAGGTAGATAAGGCAGTTAGTTACAAGGGTGCTCAATTGGATACTCTCTGTTATCAATCAAAACTTAACTAAAATTAAGATTAAGTAAGATACAATAAAAACATATAAAACATGAGGTAGGCATCAGCTAGAGTAATGCTCTCAGTTCAAGCAGCAAATTACAAGACAATCTGGAATTTTTTTGTATAATTGTAAAGCTTATTTAGGTTGTTTTCTTTGGAAAAGTGTATTTTTGGATTTAATTTAATCAATGAGTATCTAATTATGAGAAGATTGAAGTGAATTAAAAATATCAGAAAGCTATAAAAAAACAGTTGCCACAGAGTTAAGATAAAAAGATTAGAGGAGGATGAAGAAAAAAGTACTTTCACCCAAGTGGTACTGGGTATGTGAGAGAGTGATGAAGAGATCTGCATAAAATGTGCTTAGATATGGACTTGTTATGCAGTTGCCAATGGCTGTAAAAATGTTGAAAATGGGGTTAGCTCCTTCATAGATAGCGTGGACATGTTTGGTTAAAAATTCTCCCAGTGCAATAAATTTCTGGAGATTTAGATCTTAATGTGCTGGAGTGGTGATGCCAATCACCAGTTGAAAGTGACCACATAACGCTACTAACAGCTTAAGTTCATAAAGTGACCTTGATAGATCTTTAAAAATTTGCTTCAAAGAGGGATTACCAAGCAAAACACTGAGAATTTCATTTGAAGGGTGACTATAAATATGGTCAATGAAGTTAACGATCCAAATGGTGGTAAGATTTACAGAGAATTTTTCAGAAGCCCTGTATTTTCCAGGAAATCAGTAAATAACCAATTTGAGAAACCCAATGATCTCTGATTATTACATGGTAGAGAAGGTTACAGAGAAGGGAAGGGCTAAGACCTTAAAGAGATTGAATATGAATATCAGTGAGCTGATGCACAGGAAAAAAGAGTCAATGGGAACACGGGGTATATAGAAAGAGAAGCACTTTGTCATTGAATACTGGGGCTAAAAGAAAGACAAAAACTGGATAGCAGCTTAATGAGAATGGGTCAAGCAAGTAAGAAGTAGATTCTGTGGGACAGAGGAGTTTGAAGAGGATGGAGGAGGAAATAGTAAGTAAACTAGAAACAGAACTGATTAAATATTGCTTGATTTCCAAAAGGAAAAACGTCAACAGGAAAATGCAATTAATTACAAGTGTACTTTTGGAAACAGATGTCAAAATGATTCATATTTCTATGAAATACAGAAGACCTCAGCTGCTTGCTGGAGATTTTTTACTGTAACCTCTTCAAATTAATGAGAGCTTCAGAATAGCTTTACTACTTTAACCAAGTTAAAATAAAGAAAATACTTGTAATTCAACTAAGGCTTGGAAAGGTTGTGGATTGCCATCAGAAATTAAATTACAGGCTTTCAATTTTTTTACTCTGGATCATTTATTTAGTTTTACAAACTATTTCAATATGCTAATTCAAAAGCAGTTCAAGGCTCAATGTACCTACTAGATTGTTTTTTCCAAACACACTTCAGTTTAATTGATTTTGAAGACCAAGAGAGTTCCTCCTGGAGTCATTACAGACATTTATGCTTGACGTGAAACTTGGTCACATTTCTGTTTATGGATCCTTGCTCTGTATCCATGGAAAATCACATTTACCTGTATTACATATTCAGCAAACATTGGTGTGTTTAATTAAATGTGAAACACTTTGGAATATCCTGAAATAGTGCAAGGCATCATATAAATGCAGATCCTTGTTTTCCTTATTTCTGGTTGGTTTCCCTGTACACTTATAGGTATCAACAATGGTTTGTAATCCTTAGAAACAGTGTAATTGTTTTTGGAACAATTCCCATTTTGTCTCTGCATCTCATTACTTAATTGTACAGTGCATCCAGGGACACTTTGCTTTACAACCACAGCAATGTTTATAACTGTTCCTTACTGCAGTGCTATTTGTGTTTTCTCTTCTAGTATCCCCATGCTCCTCCATCTATTTCCTATGAGCTTTGTTTGTTGCCTTACCTCACCACCTGTGTCATTTCCTTTTTCTCACTACTTCCTTTCTGCTTTGATATCTCTTCATCTTTTTTCTCCTTCACATCTGCTTGGTGACTGCAGTTGATATTCCCAGTTGACCATTGCTGTTTCTACATGTTTGCCAAGTGTCTGTATAACGTCTCAGAGAGTGCTTTATGTATACAATTTAGTTTATTATTTTAGAGTGCACACTGCATTTTATCTAAAGTAGCATAATTTATTCCAAGAAGCCTTTAATTCTATTTGTTATTGTCTCATACATCTCATCAATCACTAGCTGGCTGCTACCAATTTTATAGCAATAAGAGAGGCACTTGTTAATTTTTATAAAATTATCAAATAAACTTGACAAAGAGAGCACTTAACATCAAGGTTGTGTATTTTCTTCAATAGGTTTTATGGCCATTATTATGCAGTTTGGTTACATTTTAAGAGTCAAGTGTCCATTTCAATTCATTTCATTATATTCAAGTAATGTTCTCCTCATAATAAGGAAGCTCTGCTGAGCTAAATCCTGATTATCGTTATCTTATTTAATGAGCATTTTAGCTTTAAGAACATTTGTGCCTTCCCTTCTAACTCCTTCCCAGAGAAGCTATGATAACAAAAGAATGTGAACTTTTCTATGCAGGGTTCATCATGTTTTCTGACTTACTTGAAAAAGATCACTCAAGGTTGGCAAAAGGAGCACTTTTTAGTTTACAAGTACCCAGCATATGAATTTGGAAGTCTGTTCAGATGGATTTTCTAGTTGTTGCAGACATCTTCTGCTGGGTGAGAATGTGCTTCACAGTGACATTTGAGTTCAGGTTACAGACGGTTCACAGATACAGAACTCTGCCCTAACCTAGGGAGGACCTTTATTACCTTAATCTTCATATACTGTGGTTCAGAATCAAGGAAAATTACTTCCACGTGGATTTTGGGGGTTCTCAGCTTACTGTTCAGGCCAATGTGGGAATCACAGACCCTTCTTCAGATAAGGAAAGAGGCACTGGCTGTGTACCCTTTTTGGGGTGACGCATCACTTCTTACATATATGCAGGGGTTCCTGACAATGCCATCCTGAAGGTTCATTCTCCACTTTGAGTGGTTACAGGCCAGTGAGTCCCAGGAATCAGTGGAATGGGACATTTTCTCAAGAAGGTTTTAAGAATATAATTGGGACATTTTGCTTTGTTGGCTTGGTAACAGAACTTAAAATATGGTGCCTGTGTCAGGTGCTTGGCAGCCAATGTGCGAAACCACACTGCCCACAAAATGGAGTCAATTGAAGGTAATCTGTACCTCAGCAGGGAGCACAACAATTCCGATAATAAAAGGAAGTTCATGGGTCAGGTGATTGGTGGACAGAGGAGGAGTGTTAAGGCTGGTTTATACTTGTGCATACGGGCTACATCGCAGCCTACACTGTGGCCCTAATTTTTACTTCTGCGTCGCTCTACGCCGTAGCGAGCATGTGTTGATGTGTGCCAAAACGCTAGTTGGCAGTGGGGTTCCTATGCCACTGTGTTGAGCTTCTTCGTGAGAGGCATGGACGAGGAAATGCACTTGAAACATTTTTGCATGTCAGCAGGTAGACTTGACGATTTGGTTCATTTATTTCGCATCGGTGTACGCACAGCCTACAGACATGGCCGAGAAGAAGCAACCGGTAATGCATAGGAGGAAATGTGATGCTAGCAAGCGGACCAATCACAGTTGTTGCAGTCTGCATCTCCGCAACACGTGAATAACTTTTCTGGAAAGGTGGTACACGTCACCTTACTGTGTAGGGTATGGCATAGGGTACGCGTTACCTACGGTTTCAATGCGACGCACAAGTATAAATCAGCCTTAAGACAGCAGGCAGGTTGCACCAGATAGGGAGGGAAGTGGAGAAACAGTGGCAGGTGGATGATAGATGGAGGCAGACATGGAGAGATGAAGAAAGAAAGCTATGAGACAGATGAAGTAAGGTGCAGGTCTGATTCTAGCTCTATCTGCCATTCACTCCTGGCCTAGAGGCTCCCATTATCAGCAACCTTACTTACCAGATTCCTTTATGTTCTCACTTATCTCCCTCCAGCAGCTGTCTCACTCCCCTCATCTACCTTGCATTATTCCTCTCTTTTTGCCTTTCTCAATTGATCATTGACCCATCACTTTCTCCCAACACAAAAGATTCCGCAGATGCTGGGAAACTTGAGCAACACAAAGTGCTGGAGGGATTCAATATGTCAGGCAGCACCTATGGAGTGGAGTAAACAGTTGATATTTCAGGTCAAGACCCTTCATCAGGATTGGAAAGGAAGGGTGAAAAAAAAATCAGAATTAGGTGATTCAACATCGACCTAGAATCACCTTTTAGATCTACGTCGAGTCCCATCGATGTCGATGAGGCTGCACTAGAAGTACTGGATGTAGTAGATGATCGCAACAGACTCGTAGGAGAAATGTCTCCAACTCTACCTTCCTTCCCCTCCCCTCACTGGTCTAACCAGTTTGTCATCTTACACTCTTTCTCAGTCCACCAATCTCATTGGACCTTGGTGTCATCACTCCCCTTCTCCCCTTTATGCTGGCCATCTCACCTCTCCACTCTCAGTCCCATTGCAAGCTTTCAATCTGAATCATTAGCAATTCTTTTCCTCCCTCAGGTGCTAGTTAACCCTTTGAGTTCCTCCAGCTGATTGCAAATACGCGGCAGGCCAGGCAGCAACTGAGGAAGGGACTTTGAACTGAAATGCAGGCCCTTTTGACAATAATCTTACAGTCCATCATCTTTGCAATACTTCCATTTTCCTTGATTGATCCTAATGGAATTTGGAAGATTTAACTGCTTGAGGACTTAGTCCAGTACGAAGAGCAGTGATACTTAATCCCGCATTTATAAAGAAAAACAAAATGATCACATATGACTCATAGGAACATTTAATATGGTGTTTTGTAGCTTGGAACTATTATTTTAGAAGCTTGTGTTACATTCCCTCTTAGTAGAGCAGTGTGTAAAGTAATTATTCTAAATGGCATTTTAGAGTCATTGAGTTTGAGAGCTATTTGAAGTCTGTGAATCCTGGAGCAGTTATTAGCTTGGTTACAGCTGTCACATTAACTCTTGTGGCAGAAATAATAGAACTTGCTTTGATTTATTCACTGCATTGTTTAACATTTCAAGTAGAACACCTATCAGATCAGTTAACAGTTACTTATTAGGAATAGCAATGACCTGTTATGGTTTTAAATATGCTGCTGATAAGGTTGAGTTCTATGCATTCAGAATTTCGGGAATGTGTTGAAGGGAGCAACTCAGATTAACCTTGGGGGGGGGGGGAAGCAAGAGGAATTTTACCCCTCGCCCTTCATTCCCCCCCCCCCGGGAGGCTTTCAGAATCAGAATTAGTTTTAATATCACTGGCATATGTCGTGAATTATGTTATTCTTTGGCAGCAGTACATTGCAATATGTGATAACTATAGTAAGAAATATATATAACAATGTAGATTCAATAAGAAGTGCACAAAGAGACCAAAAATAATAGTGATAAAGTGAACATGGGTTTACTGTCCATTCAGAAATCTGATAGCAGTGGGGAAGAAGCTGTTTTTAGAACATTGAGTGTGTATTTTCAGGCTCCTACCCCTCCCCCTTGACGGTAGCAATGAGATGAAGGCATGTCCCGGATGATGAAGGTCCTTAGATTGGATTAGTTTTATTTGTCACACGTACATCAAACCATATAGTGAAATGTGCTGTTTGTGTCAAATCAAAGCACGGAGGATTGCACTGGGCAGCCCGCAAGTGTTGCCAAGATACAATGACAGATGCCACCTTTTTGAGGCATCGCCTTTTGAAGGTGTCCTCGATGCTGGGGAGATTAGTGCCCATGATGGAGCTGGCAGAGTTCGCAACTTTCTGCAGCTCTTTCCGATCCTGTGCAGTGGCCCCTCCACACCAGGTGGTGGTGCAACCCTTAGAGTGCTCTCCACGGTACTTCTGCAGAAACCTGCGGGAATCGTTGGTGACAAACCAAATCGCCTCAAATGCCGAATAAAGTAAAGCCACTGTCATTCCTTCTTTGTAACTGCATCAATATGTTAGGCTCAGGATAGAACTTCAGAGATGTTGACACCAGGAACTTGAAACTGCTCACCCTTTCCACTGCTAATCTCTCGATGGGGACTGGTGTGTCGTCCCGCGACATCCCCTTCCTGAAGTCCACAATCAATTCCTTGGTTTTACTGATGATGAGTACAGGGTTGCTGTTGTAACAGCACTCAACCAGGGTACTCTCGTACGCCTTCTCATCACCATCTGAAATTCTGTCAACAATACTTGTGTTACTGGCAAATTTATAGATGACAGTTGAGCTGTATCAAGCCACACAGTTGTGGGTGTAGAGAGAGTAGAACAGTGGGCTAGGCACGCATCCTTGAGGTGCACCAGTGTTTTGAATGTCAGCAAAGGCAAGACGTTATTTCCCATCTACACTGACTGTCGTCTCCCAATGGGGGGAGGTACCGAGTCCCAGGAGTGGGAGCTTGTTGATCAGTACTAAGGATTTCAAGATTCATTCCCTCATTAGTTTCCAGGAAATAAAAACTCCTTCATATACTGTGGAGAATATCTAAAGTATATGGTCATAAAGTGGGTAAAATTAGTTCCAGTTCTTAAATTTGATTGGTTAAGGAAGTGTACATTTACAAGCTCATTGACTCAGGTCTCAACTGCCCTCTCAAAACTGGCTCTGTCTCTTGCTGTCAGCAACTCACAGCCAATTTGACAGTAAATGGGAAAGGATAAACCCAACTAACAAGTGCCTTGTGTTGGCTTGTCATATAAATTTTGATCCATTATCAATTAACTTTACCATATTTTCTGGATCATATCAAACAAATTTATTAAACAATGTCTAATTATTTTAATATAGAATTTAAAATAAACTGCTATCTGTTTGATGGTTAAGTTTCTTGCCATTCAATCGTATACTACCAAATGAAACAACATTTCTCCGGACCAAGATGCACAGCACAGTACACATGACTCATAGTACATATTACCTAAAATAAATTAACATAATAAGGGGCATTTCCAGCACAAGCTAAGAAGCGAACATTATAACACTACTGGCACTTTATATGTGATGAGTCCTGAGTGGTGGCAGGGAGTTCAGTAGTCTCATGATCATTCTGCAAATTTCTCAAGATATCAATGAAAAAGATTCTTAAGCAAATTAGTTTTCATAGCACAAACATTTTGTAGTATTTCTTCAAAAGCATCTAAGACAGCCATGAATTAGATCATATTTTATGACAGATTCCAACTAAATGTCTTAATCCTTCCGATGAATGTATAAAGTAAACAAGCAAATATTCTCATGCCTAGGAATCCATCTTTGAACTGTCAGAGTTAAATGCATGCTACAGCAGTCCATGCATTTTGCACTGCTTCTGAAAGCAATGTGCTTTCATTACTGTTTTGCATGTTTACAATACCAATCTGAATTTCACTCCTGTTGTGCACGCATCAGCACATCAACATTACAGGATTTCCTCATTTAATATTCATTCAGCACACAAAAACCTGTGAAGTCCTTCACAGACAGACATTCAGCTGTATGATCACAGTTTCCCTGAACTTTCATTTATTTAACTAGTGTCTGGAAATAACTTCCGCAGGACCCGGTACTAGTGTGTAACATGATTGAGTATCAATGATAAATCAAACTCCTGTCACGTGAATCACAAAATCGACAGTTTTTGTTTTCTGGAGTTGCTCCATGCATCTAGGTACAGAGTACACAAACACGGCAACAGCATCTGCTGTTGAGCAACCCACATCAAAGCAGCAGGAACCAATTATTTTTCATGTGACTTAAAGGGAATCTCCTAGTTGGCCCAAGACAAATTCAAATATGGTTGGCTGCCTTTAAGTGAATTACATACTTGGATTTCTTTCCGATAATTTCCTCTCTAAAGCTCAAGTTCCTGGCTCAGCTCCCTCCTCCTCCATCCACCAATTCCCCCTACATCTGATACTATCGCACTGTTGCACTTCCTGCACATTGACCCCCATCAGTGTCCCAGAATCTCAATATCTCCTCGCCAGTGAAGCTGCTTCTTGCCTCAATCTGACCCCAGCCCAACCACCTAATCTGTGGCTTATAGTGTGTAGCTGGGAAGTATACTTACAAGAGAACAGGCACATTAATTATTATCAAATAAGACCATTAATGATTTTTCTTTCATTCGCTGTTCAGAATCGGAAATAACATTCCACCCATAGTCGCCATAAATAAAAAAAGACAGATGGAGGAATTAGCACAATAATCTGTATTTCAAAGATGTTATATTTTGTTGAATTTATCTTCTATTCCACTGAAGACGCAAGCTTCTTTCTGAAATAAAATGTGAGAAGTTTGGCCCATTATCTTAGAAGAGATTTGAGGGGGTCACAAGAATGATCCTAGAAATGAAAGGGTTAACATGTGAAGATAATTTGATGGCTCTGGGCATATATTCACTGGAGTTTAGAAAATAAGGGGTCGGGGGAGGAATCTCAGTGAAACCTATTGAATATTGAAAGGCCTAGATAGAGTAGATGTAGAGAGAATGCTTCCTATAGTGGAGAAGTCTAGGACCAGAGAGCACAGCTCAGAATAGAAGGACCCCCCTTTTAGAACAGAGATGAAGAGGGATTTCTTTAGCCTGGAGATGGTGAATCTGTGGAATTCATTGCCACCAAAGGTTGTGGAGTCTGTCATTGGGTATATTTTAAGAAGGGGTTGATAGGTTCTTGATTAAGCAGGGTGCCAAAGATTATGGGGAAAAGACAGGAGAATGAGGTTGAGAGGGATAATAAATCAGCCATGATGGAATGGTGAAAAAAACTCAATGGACTAATTCTGCTCTTCTGATGCTATGTTTGTGGTACTGGGAAGCTGGATGGTCATAAATAACACACACTCGAGAGATGGAGAGGTGAGACACAAATGTGGAGCTGTTTATTTTGCTTGTAAGTCATCTACCCAGAATGCCTCTCACATCACGTTCAGTCGGAACACACAGAGAAGCTTGACAGTGACCTGTAAGGGTCAAAATATTCATGAATTCATAACATATCCCTCACCCCTTATTTTAAACGTTTCTCCCCTTCCCATACACAGAGCAGCTGCTGATCTATATCAGTTTTTCAAAAATAAAATGGCTGAGGCGTTTTAAGTTTAAGGGAAATAGTAACAACTCCTTTATTCTCAACCAGATACAGAACACAAGGCACAGTAAAAACTTCACATAATTACATCATCATATCAAACCATCGTCTTAAAGTTAACCCCAACTCACTGTGGGTGGTTGTGAATTATGTACATTTCCACCCATGACATTACCGTACCCAGGCTCTCTTCCAGGATTCATGAAAACTGGCATTGTAAGTCTGTCCGGAGCTCGGATGAGCTGCCCGGCTCATGTCCTATGTTCCATGGGTAGAGTAACAGCAGGTACCTCTAGCTTGTCCAGAGGTGTGGTGACACACTCATGATCATGTTGTAACAGCAGGGGCTTGCGGGGTAGTGGAATATTCCAAAGCTTGGTGGGTCAGTTCAAGGTGATCTCCTAAAGTACATTCGGGTTTACCCCTCTTATGGTTGATAAAATTCTTTTCTCTCCATTCCAAAACGCGGAACAGCCCATCATAAGGGGATGCTGGTATGCATCATGGTAGACAGAAACAAATGTCCATAGGAACCCAAGACTCAACACCATGATGGGAGGCAGGAGTAAGTGCAAAGGAACTGAGTTTACCAAGGAAGACGGAACGCTGTTCAGAGGGTGACCAGCGTGGTCCTGGCGTCAGGAATAGAATCACCTGGCACTTGTACCAGTAAGCCTGGACTTCTTGGTCAGCTTCCATGCCAGTGTAGTAAATCCTGATTTGCATTGCCTCAAAGTGGGTAAGTGGCTGCCACACACCTCTGACCAACTTTTGTACACAGTGCCACAGCAGAGTAGTAATGGCTACAGGTGCATTGGGGGCGGCTGTGCCAGTAGGGTTGCATAGGAAAGAGCTCATTTGGTGCCATCAAATGCTGTGGTTATGTCTGTTGACCAGTCAAGCACTCAATTAGTGGCATTGCCTTTAAGGGCACTATGCAGAAGGAGCGTAAGTATATCAGCTCGCAGAATAAAGCGGTGACAGAAATTCTCCATACCTAAAAACTCCTGTAGTTTTTTAGTAGTGTAGGTGCCATGTGAAATTCATAATAGCAGATACTTTTGACGGGCGGGATTTCGCACCTTCTGCGGAGATGTGATGGCCAAGTAAATCCATAGTTGACAACCCAAGCTGGCATTTAGCTGGTTTAATAATCAACCTGTGTTGGCTTAAGCACTTGAAAAGTGCATGAATATGTGATACATGTTCTGACTTGGATGAACTAGTGTGTCATCCAGGTAAACAAAAAGTAATTCTAAGTCTTTTAATACAGAGTCCATCAGCCGTTGGAAAGACTGTGCTGCATTTTTCAGCCCAAATGCTATGCTCATAAACTCAAGGAGGCCAAACAGGGTTATCACAGCCATTTTGGGAATATCCTCCAGTACACGGGCAGATTTAGAAAAAATTAAATTTCTGGCTAAATGTGCCGAAAAATCTTGGATGTGTGGGACTGTGTAACGATCGGGGCCAGTGAAACTGTAAAGGCATCTGTAATCGCCAAATGGGCAGTAACCATAGTCGGAGTTAGGGACCATATGGGGAAGCAAAGCCCAGGGGTGTACTTTCCATGATTGCAAACACAGCCTTTGCAGTTGCCAGCTTTTCTGGGTCCAGTCCACACCCAGCATGGACTGGTGGGCCAGTTGTGGAAATGTGGTGCTTGACCCCTTGTTTTGTGACTGTAGTCAAGAATGTTGACTTGGTGAGTGAATTCACATGAAAGTCCATCGCCCGTTGTGTCCCAGAAGTTTGGATCCTGCTGCCATTGGGGGCCTTCAGCGAGGCTTCTTCTGTATTGATGAAAATTCTCATCAATAGGCAATGCTGGCAGCACACTCACTTGAGCACCTGTGTCACACAAGAAGAGTCAACCTGATGAACAGTAGGTAACCCTGACCATTGGAACCCACGGTGTTCACAGAGCTCAGACGTGCGGACACTGTCGAAGATGCAAGCCAGTCAGCACTACCAAACCGAGCATGGGAAGGGCACAGACCCGGCATTGCCTGTTTCCAGCCTCAGATATGCTTGTGTTGGAAGCCCTGTTGACTGGGCTTATTGAGGCAGGGAAATAAGGAGGAATGATACACCTCTGCTTGAGTGTACACCTCTGCTCTGAGTGTACACTGTCAGCCATTCTAGCAAACTCCCTATAGTCCTTCATGGGTGTATTAATGAAGGCTATGCAAACTTGATCAGGCATTTGGTGCATGAAGAAAATAAAGGATTGTGATTTCCCAGGAGAGACAGCATGTGGTCTATTAGCTCCGAAGGCCTAGCATCCCTCAGGATGGGCAAGGAGAGCAACTGTTTAACACTCTCAGAGTCTGATACTCTAAAAGTCTGTAAAAGGTGAGTTTTCAGTGTGCTGCAATTTCTCCTTGTAAGCTCTCTCTGACACCTGCAAGACTGCAGCAGCCATGTCCACCTACATCATCACTGTGGCCCCATCCAACCAGCTTTGTGTCCCGAAACAGATAAACATGCAAAGCTTCTTCAACCACAGAGTGACAGTCATTCAGTGTATGCTCCCTCTTGTTCACATTTCTATTTACTTTTCCAAAATTTATTTTTCTTCATTACGATGTTGTTGGTTGACAGTGTCTTTTCAGTTTTACAGGCATATTCAATTTTCCCTTTCTGCCACAGCTTTGGCAATCTAAATCCTTATACAGACATTCTTTTGTTGAATGCCCAATTTTGCCACACTGGTGACATTGTTTGCCAATGGGTATCTTATTCTTAAAGTCAGTAGACACTTTATGAACTTGGGAAGATGTGATTAATAGCTGTGCTTCTTTTGCTGTCATCTCCATAGAAATTGCACCCATCACAGTCTGAAAAGTTGAAACACAACTATCATCTGAAATTTCATTTGACAGAGGACAATATTCAAATCTTTCAGTATATGAACTCCATTGCTGTGTCATTTCATCATTTGGCCCCATACTTCCAAACATTGTTGCCATTTTCAAACACGGTCACATTCCAAAGAAGTTATCTAGTCTCTCTCCCCCTATCTTTTTTATTTACAGCCCTGTTCTTATTGTCTCCTCTCAGATTCACTCTCCAAATTTTCCTGTGGCCACCTTCTTTTCGCTCATCCACATTACAGAGCCGCACTACACATATACTTTTTTTGCCGAAGGGAATAGAACAATAAATATTGCATGAGGATTTGTCACCTCATCGCCAGTTGTTATGTTTGTAGTACTAGGAATCTGGTTGGCGGTGAATAACACACACTCGATAGATGGAGAGGTGAGGAACTAATGTGCAGCTGTTTTTTTTACTTGTAAGTCATCTACCCAGAATGCCCTCGTACACTACGCTCAGTTGGTACACAGAGAAGCTTGACAGCAACCCATAAGTGTCAAGGTATACATGAATACATAATATATGTGTTATGGTTTTAAGGTCTAAAATGCCCTGGCTTTGATCACCAAAGCTGATCACTTGGCATTGCCGAAGAGACCGCCCTTCAAACTGGGGATGCACAGCAAATGTTAACAAGTTTCCTTGCCGATATCAGGGTTATCACATTTGAAACTAAACCTGTTCTCACCTGCTGCCAGCAACTGAGGGATTGTGAACAGAGGCAAAAGGTCAGGTCAATCCCCGAACCCTTTCCAGAGATACTGAGGTTAGCATCAGCACTCTGGCTTGAGTCTAAGATGAAATTAATTAAATCATGGTTGTTACACTTGATTAGTTCAGCTACTCACTGGGAAGACTCTCTATGATCGACTAGTAAACTCAGAATCGAAGTACATTGAACAATTACAAGTCACTACCAAAAGGATAAATCACTAGCTTTAATTTGCATTGTTGAGCATACAATTGTGCTTCAGTTTGGAGCAAGAGCTGCCTTAATTTATATTGAAGGGAGCTCTCTGCATGATTTGCCAATGGAAATAAGTACTTCTGGCAAATAATTTATAGACAGCTGTGCAATGATAAAATCCACACCATATGCTCTATTGATTTGCTGAAGTTGTAAGATGAAACCCACATAAGTAATAGTGCAGTTATATATAAGAATGTCCTGGAGTGTTTCATGACTAGATATAAAACACTAAGCTAAGAAGGGAAATATTAGAGAGATGATGAAAGTGCTAGTCAAGTACTTATGTCTTAATATTTATAAAGGGAAGCAAAGAAAATTTGTGAAAAACTTTCAAAGGATGGTCACTGGAGAAAATTCAAAAATGGTTATAAAATACAAGAGATTCTGCGGATGCTCGAAATCCAGAGAAACACATACAAAATGCTGGAGGCACCCAGCATGTCAGGCAGCATTGATGAAAGTGAATAACCTGTCAACATTTCGGGCTGAGACCGTTCTTCAGAACTGGCTAATAAAGGGTCTCAGCCTAAAATGTTGACTATTTATTCATTTCGATAGATGCTGCCTGACTTGCTGTGTTCCTCCAGCATTTTGTGTGCTTTATTCAAAAATAGTCAGAAAATTGGTCTTGAGGTCAGGAAAATAAAATGGGAGTTGGTTACATTGACAGGGTGAGACCATATTATGAAGAAACTAAGAATATGGATATGAAGTTGTTTGGAGAGCCTAATGTAATGTTGGACAAGGTGTTTAGGCCATACTTAAGGCTTACCTTGGAGTGAGGAAGGGAATTTGCTGAAAAGCATTGTCTTTGACAAAGTTTTCCAAAGTTTAGCAACAGTTAGTTTTGCTGGTGCCGTAAACAGGGCTCAATGCTGACCTCTGTGGCTATCCAAGTGGAGTTTGCACATTCTTCCTTTGACTGCACATTATTCTCCTGCATCCCAAAGACATAGTAGTAAGTATGATGAATGCTACATCTTACCTCTAGTGTAGGTAGCGGACAGGAATATCAGGAAAATGTTGATGGGCATGTAATAGAAAATAAGGTACACGGGAATAAATGAGAATGGATCTAATAGGAATATCCTAACTCTCAGCATAGACTTGGACTGAATATTCTTCTAGGTTCTAAGAGAAAAAGGGAATCATATTTAAATTAAAGGCGAGTGTGAGTAAAGCAAATTTAGAAGTAGGACAGTATATTCCAATAATGAGGTTACTCTCTTCAATGCAATAAACCAGTGATACGTTAATATTAGCATTTAATTCTGTTTCTGACATTTAATTCCTTTGATTTTGATGAAACCATCTTTCAGAAGTCATATTCAATACTCATACTATACCACAAACAATATTTCTCCCGTGGCTTAAAAATAAACCTAGTGTTTACCAGGATACTACGGCAACCAAATACCTGCCTGAGGCAGAGATACTGGTTAGCAATGATGACAGAATAAAAGGCAAGGGAGTAAGAGGTAGACTAAGTGGCAAAGGTTGAGGATGTTCATTTTACCTTTCATGATACTGTGCAAGAGACAGACTCTAAAATTGTCTTGTCGTATCAGTGCAAATCCCACTGCTATACTGAGCTTGCTCTCTTCTCACTACTACCATCAGGCAGCAGGTACAGAATCTTAGTTACCACACCAGCAGATTCAGGAAGTTATTCCTTTACAGTCATCAGGCTCCTGAGCCAGTGTACGTAAGTTTACTTACCACATTCTGAACTGATTCTTTCTCACTTTCAATGACTCTTTACAGCTCATGCTTTTAATATTATTTTTTATTTGCAGTTTGTTTTTTTCTGCACATTGTTTGTCCATCAGACTTTGCCTGTTTATGTCTGTTTTTTCAGAAACTATATTGTATTTCTACTATCCCTGTAAATTCTGCAAGAAAATTCATCTCAAGGTAGTATACATACTTTGATAATAAATTTACTTGAATGTTGGGCAGGTGAGGCAAGTGGTGAGGGAGACATTTTAGAGAGATGGGATTCAGCTTCAAAGTAAAGAGACATTACCTGCATCTGGATCCTTTGGAAGACAAAATGGAAGAAGTGTTGTCGATATTCAATCAAAGGCCAAGCTTCCAAAGGTTTCTCCAAATTGATGTATAGATACAAAGGTGGAGATAAAAAATAATTAATTTAAAAAAGTTAATTTACTTCTCCTGAATGACTCTCAACGACGGATTCATCTGAAGGTAACAAAGCACTTTACAGAAGGACTTATGACAGAGAGAGCTTTGATAATGCTTACACTTAGAAGGTTAGGTTCATAAATGATGAAATATACAATAGGCCAATAAATAAAACATTGTAGACAGCATAGGAATTTCACTGCCTAGAAACAAAAAAAATTACAATGACATGCAAAATACTTGACACAGATTAAAATTCACATGTCGTTCTATTTGATAAATCAGAGTTAGCTCACGCAAATATATCAAATTGAATAATAATCCTTGCAGCAAATTGTATTTAGTGGCAAAGTAATGTGATCTGGAATAGTGTATAGTCATCAATTTAAAATTTGGACTGTGCAAGTAATTCTAAATTTTGAAGGAGATAACGAACGAGAAAGGGATTCTCAACACTGAAATTTAGCAAACTCATGGATCTTCAGATTCAGAAGGGAGATCTTTAATAGACTCTACAGCATTAAGATAGTATTCTGTACCTTCCTGGCCATTAGTGCAAAACAATTGTACTTGCTTCACGCTTGTTGTATTCTGGCTCTCAAATTAATTCCACTGATTACACTGTTGTAATGTAGGTAAGACACTATTAAGTCTGTGCACAGCAATCTTGCACAAAATGAACCTGTCCAGATAATCTGTTTCAGTGACATTTTCTGAAGAATAAATATTAGAGAGAAATTAGGAATGCAACATCTCGTTTTCTTTTAAGTAGGACCAGGACATTGTAATGTCCGTCTGAGAGACCCAGCAAGTTGTCACTTCATCCAATAGATGATAGCACTGCTCTTCCTCATTACTGTCATGGAGTGCTCGGTTCATTTCTGTACTCATCCCAGAACCTTCCAACTCAGAAGCTATGATATTACAGGGCAGGCTTTGACAAATATGTGCCTTGCAAAACTCTCCCCACTCGCTGGAAATGATTGTGTCCAGAAAACAGAGCCATAAGTACCAATCAACTGACAAACACACATATCCCTGATGCGTCTGGTGCAGAAACCACCCTGGTACGTAACACAAATGAATTCTACAGCAAGTTCCATGAACACATTCAATGGGCACAGAAAGCTGGAACTTTATAGTATCTGCTGAGCTGCATCTCCACATTTCAGTGCATTTACCTAAACTTGTGGGAAGAGTTTGATAAAAGCACCAGCATTTCTCAACTCTGTGTAAGGAATAACTAACCAGATAATGACACCAATTCACCATTGAAGGCCTTCTGTACCATAGGAATCATATTGAGGTACACCTATTGGTAAATGTTCCCATGCATGCTATCTGCACCTACACTTTACCTAGGGAACCACAGACAGTGGAGGTCAACTCATAAAACAGGAGAGACAATTGTCCATTCTAACTAATCATCACGTGTACCCCCACAGTTAATTTTCCCATGGGGGATACAGTAGATATCTGCTTGAATTCCACATGGCCGCTTCTTCCCAATCTACTCCTTCCCAATCTCCTGAGGGTCAAAAGATTACCATTCAGCTTGGAGTAAATGACAGCACACTTAAAAAAAATGACACTGAAAGTGTGTAACAAATTGGAATATACATAATTAATAGTGTTCTGAAATTTTAAATGTTTCAGAAGGAGAGCTTGTAACATGAATGAAGGGAAGGTTTTTCTACAATATTAAGATAATTGTTCACCTATTTAATATATCAATATCTGCAGACACCTTAAAGCAGAAAGTAAAGCATATATACTGTATAAATTATATTAGGACATGGAAAAGTGCAGCACAGGAACAGGCCCTTCTGTCCACAATGTTGTGCTGAGCCAATTAAATTAGTGCTCAAACAGCCAACTAAACCAATTCTTTCTGCCTACACAACGTCCATATTCTTCCACTTCACTCATGTTCATGTGCCCATCTAAATGTCTCTTAAAAATAAGTAATGCATCTACCTCTACTACCACCCCAGGCAGCTCATTCCAGACACCCAACATTCTGCGTAAAAAACTTACCCTCATCTCTCCTTTGAAATTATCTCCTCTCATCATAAATGCATGCTTTCTGGTATTGCACATGTCAACCCTGGGAAAAAGATATTGTCTGTCTACTCTATCCACACCTTTAATAATCTTATAAACCTCTATCAAATCTCCCCTCAGCCTCCGCCGCTCCAGGATAACCAACCCAAGTTTGTCCAACCGCCCGTTATAGTCCATGCCCTCTAATCTAGGCAGCACCTGATTAACCTCTTCTGTGCCCTTTCCAAAGCCTTTTCCTAACCAACAGACCTAAGACAATCAGGATGCACAACTATTCCTCCCTCTCCATCATCCACAAAACGGGTGCCCTCCAGGGCTATGTGTTGAGCCAACTATCGTGCACTCTGCTTGCACACAACTGTATGGCCAAACACCCAAGTAATAACATTGTCAAGTTCACCAATGACACCAACACTGATAAGATGGCCTACAGAGAGGAGGTAGAAGAGCATAAGGCCGTGCCAGGCAAATAACCTCTTTGTTAATGTTAACAAGACAAAGGAGATGGTTATCAACTTCAGGAGAACTTGCAACATGCTCACCTCCCTTTATGTTGATGGCACAGCAGTGGAAGCTGCAAGCAGTTTCAAACACCTGGGAGTTCACATCTCACACAATCTCTCATGGACCTAGAACACATCCTACACAGTGAAAAAAGCTCACCTATGCCTCTATTTTCTGAGGAGACTGAAAAGAGCTAAACGATGCACATCAATAGTCATGGCCTTCTATAGATGTACAGTAAAGAGCAACCTAATAAGCTGCATTACTGCATGGTGCAGAAACTGCATTGCGGCGGATACAATGCCTCTACACCGGGTAGTCAAAACTACCCAATGCATCACCAGCATCAGCCTACCCGCCATCAAGGACCTGAAGACAGAACGCTGCTGGAAACGGGATAGTAACACCATGAAAGATCCTAACCACCCTGCTCATGTCTGTCCCACTCTCATCAGGGAGGAGGCTACATAGCATCCATGCCAGGACTACCAGACTTAAAAACAGTTACTTTCCCCAAGTAGTAAGGCTGATCAATACCTCCACACCCCCCAACCATCACTACTTTATTATTTCTTGTCAGTCATCTTATTTACAGACTCTTGTGTGCTTTGTATCACTGCATGGCCATACAATTAACCCAGAATATGTATATGCTATCTTACGTATTTTTATTTATTATGTTTCTTTATTACTATTGGGTTCCTTATCTTGTTTTTTTGGTGCTGCACTGGATCTGGTATAACAACTATTTGGTCCTCCTTTATACTTGTGCACTAGAAAAGACATTAAATGGTCTTGAATCTTCATTCTTTTCTTTTTTGAGTTTTCAGTGATTACAGGAGAAAAGAAAAAAAAGACAACCCTTCCCCCCTCCCCTTAACCCTTCCCCCCTCCCCTTAACCCTTCCCCCCTCCCCTTAACCCCTCCCCCCAACATATCCCTATAGAAAGAAAAAAAAAGAAGAAAAAAAGAAAGAAAGGAAGAATGCCTGGATATCGGAAGATCCTCACATGTTCCGTGGAGTTCATAATAGCTTTAGTATATATATTTATTTATTTCCCCAAATAACCAGTAATTTTATCTTAGGAGCACCTATATACTTAGTCCTATCTTTTGTAAATAAGGGCGCCAAATTTTCAGAAATGTTTCATATTTATCTCTTAAATTATAAGTAATTTTTTCAAGTGGAATACAGCTAAAGATTTTGTTCTTCCAATGATCTATACTGAAGTATGAATCCGATTTCCAAGTAACTGCAATAGCCTTTTTGGCTACTGCCAGTGCAATTTTTATGAATTCTTTCTGATATTTATCCAATTTGGGTTTCGGTTTTATCCCTTCAATATCGCCTAGTAAAAATAATATTGGGTTATGTGGAAGTTGTATTCCAATAATTTGTTCCAGTAAAACTCTTAAATTTGTCCAAGAAGGTTGAATTTTAAAACAAGACCAAGTAGAACATAAAAAAGTACCAATTTCTTAATTACATTGGAAGCATTGATCAGATAAATTTGGGTTTAATTTATTTATTTTTTGTGGTGTAATATATAATTGATGTGAAAAATTATATTGCACTAATCTTAACCGGACATTTGTTGTATTTGTCATACTGTCAAGACATAGTCTTGACCAACTTCTTAAAATTCTTCAATTTTAATATTCGTCAGTTTCCCATTTTTGTCTTGACTTATGAATTCCTTGTTTAATTGCCTGTTTTTGAATCAAACTATACATGCAAGAAATATTTTTTTTAATTTTTCCTTTTTGAATTAAAGTTTCTATTTCATTAGGTTTCGGCAATAACATTGTTTGACCCAGTTTATCTCTTAAATAAGCCCTTAATTGAAAATAACAAAAAAGAGTGTTGTTTGATATTTTGTATTTACTCTTTAATTGATCAAATGACATTAATATACCTCCTTCAAAACAGTCTCCTATATATCTAATCCCTTTTTGAAACCAGTTGTATAAAAGTTGGTTATCCATTGTAAAAGGAATAAGTTTATTTTTATTTAAAGGTCTCTTTGCTAATAAAGATTTCCTTATCTCATTGTCAACATTTGTCTTATTCCATAAATCAATCAAATGTTTTAATATAGGAGATTCTTTCTTTTCCCATATCCATTTAGATTCCTACTTACATATAAAATCTTCTGGTATATTTTCTCCTATTTTATCTAGTTCTATTCTAATCCATGCTGGTTTATCTTCATCAAAAAAAGATGCAATAAATCTAAGTTGATTTGCTTTATAGTAATTCTTAAAGTTTGGAAGTTGTAACCCTCCTAGATCAAATTTCCATGTCAATTTTTCCAACGATATTCTTGACATCTCTCCTTTCCAAAGGAACTTCCTCACACATTTATTTAACTCTTGAAAAAACTTCTAGGGTAGTTGTATTGGTAGTGTTTGGAATAAATATTGTAATCTAGGGAATATATTCATTTTTACAGCATTTACTCTGCCTACTAATGTTATTGGTAACATCATCCATTCATCAAGATCTTCTTGAATTTTTTTCAATAATGGTAAATAATTTAATTTATATAAATTCTTTATTTCATTATTTACTTTTATACCTAGGTATTTTATACCACTTATCGGTCATCTAAATTGAGTTATTAATCGACATTGACTATAATCTCCTTTAGTAAGAGGTAGAATTTCACTTTTATCCCAATTTATTTTGTAGCCTGATATTTTCCCATATTCTTCCAATCTAGAAAATAATTTACGTAGCGAATACAATGGGTTTGTTAAATAAAGCAGAACATCCTCAGCAAATAGGTTAATCTTGGATTCTCCTGGTTAACTCTGAAATCCTTAATATCTGGGTCCGTTCTAATTAACTCAGCTAATGGTTCTATCGCCAACACAAATAAAGCAGGTGATAACGGACAACCTTGTCTAGTTGACCTTGTTAACTGAAATGATGTTGAAATTTGACCATTTGTCACTACTTTAGATTTGGGATTAGTATTTAAGGTTTTAATCCATTTTATAAAGAATACTCCTAATCCATATGTTTCCAATACCTTAAATAAAAAATTCCATTCCAATCTATCAAATGCTTTTTCTGCATCTAAAGCAACTGCCATGCTCATTTCCTCCCTCTTTTGTGCCAAATGAATTATGCTAAGTAACCGGGTTACATTATCTGCCGATTGCCTATTTTTGATAAATCCTGTTTGATCCATATGTATTAATTTTGGTAAGTATTTAGATAATCTACTAGATAAAATTTTTGCTATTATTTTATAATTGGTGTTTAACAAAGAAATAGGTCTATATGATGTTGGCTTTAAAAGATCTCTCTTTTTTTTGGCAATACTATTAAAATAGCTGTCGAAAAAGATTCTGGAAGTTTATGCATTCTTTCTGTTTGGTGTATTAACTCCATAAAAGGAGGAATTAGTAAATCTTTAAACTTCTTATAAAATTTGGGTGGAAAACCATCTTCTCCTGGGGATTTATTACTCTGAAGTGATCCTAGAGCTTCTTCGACCTCTTTTAATGTAAAAGGCAAATCTAATCCCTTCTGTTCTTCCGAATCCAATTTTGGAAGAGTTATTTGTGATAAAAACCTTCCTATCTTGACATTATCATTTTGTGATTCTGATTGATACAGTTCAGAATAAAAATTCTTAAAAGTTTCATTAATTTCTAAAGGTTTATAAGTAATTTTATTTACATGTTTTCTAATTGCATTTATCCTTTTGGAAGTCTGGTCTGTTTTTAACTGCCAAGCAAGAATCTTGTGTGATCTCTCACCTAGTTTGTAATATCTCTGTTTAGTTCTCATAATTGCTTTTTCTGTTTGATATGTCTGAAGTGTATTATATTGTAACTTCTTGTTAACAAGTTGTCTTCATTTTTCTTCTGTCATATATCTTTGAGATTCTTTTTCTAATTTTGTAATCTCTTTTTCCAATTGATCTATTTCTACCATATATTCCTTTTTAATTTTAGAAGTGTAACTTATTATCTGGCCTCTCAAATATGCCTTCATTGCTTCCCACAATATAAATTTATCATCAACTGAATGTGAATTTGTATCTAAAAAAAACTGAATCTGCTTTTTCATAAAATCACAAAAATCTTGACGTTTTAATAATATTGAATTAAATCTCCATTTGTAAATCGATTCCTCTTTATCTATCATTATCATTGTCATTATCAAGGGGGAATGATCTGACAATATTCTTGCTTTATATTCCATATTTTTCACTCTGTCTTGAATATTCGTTGATAATAGGAAAAAATCTATCCTTGAATAAGTTTTGTGTCTATTTGAATAAAATGAGTAATCTCTTTCTTTTGGATTAATTCTTCTCCATATATCAATCAAAATTAAATCTTTCATCAATGATAAAGTTAATTTTGCTACTTTTGATTTTGTAACAACCTTTGTTGATCTATCTAAAACTGGGTCTAGACAAAAGTTAAAATCTCCACCTATTAATATTTTGTCATGTGCGTCAGCCAAATTCAAAAAGGTCTCTTGTATAAATTTTCCATCATTTTCATTTGGTGCATAAATATTAATAAGAGTCCATAGTTCTGAAAAAAATTGACTATGAATAACTGCATATCTCCCTGCCGAATCAATTAATACATTTTGTATTTTAATTGGTAAAGTTTTATTAACCAAAATTGCAACTCCCCTTGCCTTTGAATTAAATAAAGCTACAATAACCTTTCCAACCCAATCCCTTTTTAATTTCTGATGATCTATCTCTGTTAAGTGTGTTTCTTGTAAAAAAGCTATATCTATTTTCATTTTCTTAATGTATGCTAAAATTCCTTTCTTTTCACCGGTCCATTAAGCCCATTAACATTAAAACTTTAAAAATTCAGTAAATTAGTCATTATTTTTAATAGGATTACACCAATCTCTAATAATACCTAATCTTTCAACTTTCATAGTACCTTGGGGAATCTTTTTAAAATTCTCGATGTTGCTATTTTTCTCCCCCCGATCATCCAGGCAAAGAAAGAAAGATAGTAGAAAAATAGATTATAAAGAAAAAGGTAACAAAATACCCCCCTACTAAAGTTGTGGATAAATAAAAACACAACACTACCCCCCTCTGTTGTACAGGTCATGACAATCGCCATGATTACACACGTGAATCCCGTAGCAATCGATCCAAAGTTCCCCCAGCTCCCGTAACATAAAAAAGTATATATATATGAGAAGAAAAAAAGTCACTACTCTCAATTAATATTTCTCAAATTTTTACCTTTCTCCCCCTGTATCATATAATTAAGAATAAGTTTAAATATTCTTTTGTCCTTGAATGTCCATCAATTCCATTCAGTGCCCCTGTCTTCATCTTTAATCCATTTCACTTTTAAATCTTTGGCTGTGGTTAGCGAATATTTGGAAGTTTTTGTGCAAACTCTTCCGCATCCCGTTAATCAGTAAAAAATCTTCTTTTTCCATCATCCAAAAAAATTATCAGAGTTGCCGGGTGACGCATTATAAATGTATAACCCTTTTCCCATAAAACTTTTTTCGCTGGGTTAAATTCCTTCTTTCTCTTCAAAAGGTCATAACTTATATCAGGATAGAAAAGTTTTCCTTTCTATCATCAATGGCCCGTTTCTCTTTCTGGCACGTTGGGCAGCTGCCTTCATGATCTTTTCTTTATCTTGATATCTTAAGCATCTTATCAAGATTGATCTTGGGTTTTGATCAACTTGAGGTCTTGGTCTTAAGGCTCTGTGAGCCCTTTCAATTTCAATTAACTGAGTTCCTTCTTCCATTTCCATATTTTCCAGGATCCATTTTTGAAAAAAAAAATTATTGGATCCTCTCCCTCTATACTTTCTTTAAGTCCAACAATCTTAATATTATTTCATCTACTAAAATTTTCAAGCACATCCACTTTTTCCAACAATTGTTTTCTTTCTGATGTCCAGGCAGAAATATTGTCTTCCACTTTATTCATTCTTTCTACGATGTCTCCTGTTGTTTCTTCCAAGTCTTTAATTTACTTATCCATTTTGTCTTGTTTTTCATCATTTTGTCAAACATAATCTTCATATTTTTAATATCTTTTTTATTATTTTTAATGCTTTTAATTCATGCATTATTTGCACCAAAGGTTTTCCTATATCTCCAGAAAAACTTTTACCTTCATCTTCGTCTGATTTATCCAAAGAATCTGAATCTGCCTCAGATTCCCTTTCACTTCCAGTTCCGATCGTAGCTGGGATTTGTAGTTCAGGTTGCTCATGTTTGTGCATGCCCCTTCCTTCACACATGCACAATTCTTGTTGCTCTTTTTCTTTGGAGACAGTTGATGTTGCCACAGTTTCCTGTTCTGTATCACCGGAGGTAAAATGCACTTGAACCCGAGGCTCTTTTGTGGTGCCGGGTCCTGATTCTTTTCCAACTTGTGCCGTCTTCAAGGTAGTAGTTTTCTTCTACTTATGAGACATATTTTGGAACAATCCTGAGTAGTTTATAAGTAACTTTTAGAAAGTATTTACTAACTTTTCTTCACTTAAACATTAATTTACTGATTTTTTGTGGGAGAGCTGGAATTCCACATCTCAATCCTACGTCATCACGTGACGTCCCTGAATCTTCATTCTTGAATCCTTCCTATAATGGCGTGGCCAGAACTGTATGCAATATTCCAGATACAGACTATCTAGACTTCTTTCAAGTTGCAACATAACTTCCTGACATTTGAATTCAATGCCTTGACTTATAAAGGCAAGCATGCCTAATGCCTTCTAAACCACCCGATCAACCTGTGTAGCCACTTCCAGTGAGCTATGAATTTGGACCCCAAATTCCTTCTGCTCGTCAATACTGTTAAGGGTCTTGACCTTAATCAGTGTATTGTCTCTTTACATTTGACCTGCCAAGTTGCAACACTTCACATTTGGCCAGGTTAACCTTCATCTGCCATTTCTCCACCCTTATCTCCAACTGATCTATATCCCATTGTATTATTTGCCAATCTTCTATGACATCCACAACGCCATTAACCTTCGTATCATCTGCAAACTTACTAACCGACCTATCTCCATTTTTGTCCGAGTCATTACTATACATCATAAATAGCAGAGATCCCAGTACTGATCCCTGTGGAAGACCGCTAATCAGAGACCTCCAGCTAGAATAAGTCCCTTTGACCACTAAACTCTGTCTTCTTTGGGTAAGCCAGTTCTGAATCCAAAGAACCAAGTCACCATGGACACGCCCTGATACTTGTGAACCAGATCCCTAGCTATGGGTAGCTAGCCCCACTGCCTTGAGTGCAGTCTTGGGAGAGATGAAGGCTACTGGAGTGAACCCAGATAGCAAATCTGGAGCGGAATCCTTAAGGCAGCTGGACGTCATTGAACATCCTTCCAGCAGTTGCTACAGCCAAGCTGGTGTCAAATATATTGCTTCATACACATTCCTTTGGACTACACTGGTCAGGCCGAGAGAAGTATCTTGATGACTGGGCATCTCAGGATCTCCATGACATCTCCATAGGCTTGTGATGATGATCATCATCACCCATTGTGCTTTGAGACAGACGGATGCCAACTAACATAATTCTTACTTATAATTTCTCATCTCTGAATAACACACTAAAGTGAAGATGCAGAGGGACCAATTGTTTTGCAACTGCAATAAAATAGATTAAGGACGAGGGAAAGCTTTTAGAGCAAAACATTCAACTCTACATGTTTGAGCTTTGAAAGTTGAAAGGTGAAAGTTGAGTGCAATGAGGCATACAAATTTCTGAGCGTAATTAGGAAGTAAATGCCATGAGATTAATCTATTTTGCTGGAGAACCAAGAACCAGGGGCATGGTTTCACAATATTTAGGATGGAGATGAGGGAGAACTTCTTTGAGAAAAGCATTGCAAATTCTCTAGAGGGATTTAGGAGCTCAGTCATCATGTAAATTCATGGCTGAAATCTTCAGATTTTTGAACATGAGATATATCACAGCACGTGCGAATCAAGGGGGGAAAATTAACAATACAAAGGAATGGTGCTTGCTGGAGGTGTCGCCAAGCTTGGGGTGGTATTGGTGGTGGTACACCTAGCTTAATCATGCTTCTATCCTTACTTAATATTCTGATTTACATTATTGTGCTTTTTATGCCATGATACAATATTTCTTTCACTTAATTCATAATGCTAATTTTCCATTGGAAGTTCGGAGTTCCAAGTAACTTTACTATAAAAGTATGTGTATTATATGTCTCCATGAGATTTGTTTTCTTGCAGGCATTTACAGCAAAATAAAGAAATACAATAGAATTTATGATAAACTATAAGTAACAAAAACTGAGAATCAACCAAAGTGCAGAAGAAGATAATGCAAATAAAAATTTCAGTAAAGTAAATAAGTAATACTGAGTTTTAGAGTGCATGAAAGTGTATCTGTAGGTTTCAGAGTCAGTTCAGTGTTAAGTTGAGTGAAGTTAGCAACTTCACTGATGGTTGTAGGCTAATATCTGTTCCTCAGCCTGGTGGTATGGGGACCGAAGGCTCCTTGTAAAGGTGTTTAATGATGGGGAAGGTTTTTGCCTGTGATGGACTGGCTGTCTTTTTGAAAATTTTTCAGTTCCTGGGCATTGGCATTTCCATACGAGGCCATGATGCAACCAGTCAGGATACTTGCCACTGTGCGTCTACAGAAGTTTGTCAATCTTTTGACATCCCAAACCTATTCAAACTGCTAATAAAATAGAAGTGCTGTTGTGCCTGCTTTGTGTTGGCCTCTTCCTCCTGTAGGGCTTATCTTTGCTTAAAGACTTGCCCTGAACTAGTTTTAATTTCTATTTTTAGTTTAATAGAGTTGTGATTTCTTGTCAGGTGCTGATCTCCTGATAGCTTCCTGTAAAATGACACTGCACAGGGGAGGACCAAGTAATGCAGTCATGAGATCTGATCTATGAGATGTTTTAAACTTATTCACCTCAACTTGGCACGATTGCATTTCGAATTGGACTTAGCCATCTTGCCATAAGAACATGAGATGGGTGAGAAGCAGAAATGTTACAGCACTTGATTATTCACCACTGTTCTTTACCCTTGAATAATGGGTGAGCAGAGAGTGAGACTGAAATCTCCAAACTGAGCAAATCAGCGTCCAAGCTGGCAAGTGATTAGTGACCAAATTACCAAAATATAGGAAACAACCAGTTCGCCAAGTCCAACCATGTGAGAGAGTAGAAGAAACAGGGGAAAGACTTTGAAAATAAGAAGCACATTAAAATAATATTGGCTGAAGTTTGTTAATCCATATCCATGATTCAACATCAGTGATCAACTTCTCTTTAAGTGAAGAGGTCACGAGCTTTTTGCAGTTCCTCAAGAAATGAAATAGTCCATGGTGGCATGCAACAAGACCTAGACAATATGCTGCCTGGTCCACAGAGTTCCTCCAGTGCTTTCTATGTTGCCTCATATTCTAGCATCTGCAGTCTCTAATGTCTAGACAATATGAAACATGGGATGTGACAAGTAAAATTTTTGCCACAAAATTGTGAGGCAATGACCATTTCCATAAATGGATACATATTTCCCCCGACTCCAATTAAATGTTTTCCCAAACTTTCTGCTCCTATCCCTCTCCAGTGCTATGGTAAAGGAGGTAGATTTGCGATCACTACCTCCAAAATGCTCTCCCACTGAGAGATCTGACACCAGACCAGGTTCATTTCCCAATACCAGATTATCACCTACCCATGAAATCCAATGGTCCATCATGTCCCTGGAGTTCAGTTCAGCTGAGGTCACCCTATAAATACTGCTTCTGCAAGAAACGAACAGAAGCAAGGCATGCTGTATTGAGTAACTCACTTAGAGTATTTGAGTCATAGTATACCACACCACAGAAACAGGCATTTCACCCCATCTAGTTTGAACTGAACCTTTAACCTAGTCCCATCAACCTGTGCCTGGACCTAGCCCTCAATACCCCTGCTATCATGTACCAATCCAAATTTCACTTAAATGTTGAAATTGACCCCACATTCACCACTTGCACTGGCAGCCCATTTCACACCCTCAACACTCCCTGAGTGAAGAAGTTCCCCCTCATGTCCCCCTTAAACATTTCACATTTCACCCTTAACCCATGACCTGTAGCTGTAATCACACTCAACCTCAGCGAATGAATGCTTGCTTACAATTACCCTATCTATTACCCTCATAGTTTTGTATACCTCAATGAAATCTCCCCTCAATCTTCTACATTCTAGGCAATAAAGCCCTGACCTATTCAACCTTTCCCTATAACTCTCATCCTCAAATCCCAACAATATCCTTGAATTTTTTTCTGTACTCTTTCAAGTGTCTTTATATCTTTCCTGTAGGTAGGTGATGAAAACTAGACAGAATACTCTAAATTAGACCTTACCAACATGTTATACAATTTCAACATAACATCCCAACTCCTGTACTCAATATATTAATTTATCAAGGCCAATGTGCCAAAACCTTTCTTTATGACCCAATCTACTTGTGATGCCACTTTCAATGAATTATGGATCTGTATTACCAAATCCCTCTGTTCCACTGCATTCTTCAGTGCCCTACCATTCACTGTGCATGACCTACCCTGGTTGGTCCTCCCAAAATGCAATGCCTCACACTTGTCTGCATTAAGTACCATCTGCCATTTTCTCAGCCAATTTTTCCAGCTGGTCCAGACCCCTCTGCAAGCTTTGATAGTCTTCCTCATTGTCCACTACATCTCCGATCTTGGTGGTATCTGCAAATTTGCTAATCCAGTTTACCACATTATAATTCAGATTTTTGATATAGAAGACAAGCAACTAAGGAGCCAGCACAGATCCCTGCAACACACCACTAGCCACAGGCTTTCAGTCAGAGAATTAACCATCTTCAACCACTCTCTGGCTTCTTCCAACTTACTACCTCATCTTGAATATCAAGCGACTGAATCTCCTTGACCAACCTCCCATGCGGGACCTTGTCAAAGGCCTTGGTAAAGTCCATGTAGACAACATCCATGATCTTACCTTCATCAACTTTCCTGGTAACTTCCTCAAAGAACTCTATAAATTCTATAACTTCCTGACACCATAAGACCTTTCCACAATCTACAAAAATCATCAGGGAAATTATTCTGCTTAATTGACTGATTTGTGTAATCCTCCACATTAGGTAGTTTTGCCTGAAATCTCTTACTAGCCGCTCTGCATATTAAAAGCTTCCCGAGCTTGCCAACTTGTTCACCTTGTCGTCACATATGCCAATTGATTCCTCTGGTCGCTGATTGTATGTGCCAGCCTTGTAGCTCTTATAAATCTCTGAACCACTGGATCAAGATGCTCATTTAAGGTTTCACAATGTCCTACTGTGTGACCTTGTGTTGCTTGTGGTTGTAGTGGACCTATCAAAGCTTCATAGATGTCCATGTTTAATTTTTCTTCACAGGTATTCCAGCACTGTTTTGTTCTATATCCTCTGCAGGACCTTAGTAAATTCATTCACCCTCAGGAATATTTCCAAAACCAAAGTAAGTGACTGAGATCACTTGCATGTTTTACCTTCACTATTGTACTTGTTACAGTCAAGACCTTCCAACATTGCAGCTCCACCTACAGTAGGATGCCAGGGTAATGGCTAATGCAATGCTATTACAGCTTGGGGCATCAGAGTTTGGCGTTCAATTCAGGCATCCTTTGTAAGAAAGTTTGTACATTCTACCCATGTGCGTGTGGATTCACTCCTCGTGCTCCGGTTTCCTCGCACAGTGTAAAGACATACTGGGTGATTAAGCCAGGGTTTCTGGGCAGCATGGCTCATGGGGCCAAAAGACCCTGTTCCACATAGTACCTCTAAATAAACTTACTTTGCACTAAATCACTTTCAAGCAGTAATGGCCCAAGTTCAATGCCAATGCAATGACACAGGCTTTTTAGCAATGCTGCTTGCAAAAACAATTAAAAGAGGAAGAGCTATTAACCATCATCTATCATGGAACGCAGTAACACTCAACTAAATAACAGAGTAATAGAACAATATCTCAAAATGCACTCAGGAAGTTCAGAAAGCCCAGAAATGTATTTGTTTATTTTTATAGTATTTGCACAGTTGGTCATCTTTTGCACATTGGGTGTCAGTCTTTGTGAGTAGTTTTTCATTAATGCTATTGTATTTATCTGCTCTACTGTGAATGTCTGCAAGAAAATGAATCTCAAGGTAGTATATGCTGGCAAAGATGTACTTTGATAATAAATTTACATTCAACTTTGAAATGAATTTTTGAACACTAAACACTCTATAAAGATACTGCCCGTTACATTGGTATACTATCCACCATCCTAAACATTCACTGCAGTCATCCATCAGTGAACGAGGGATGCAGCGCAAAACCCTCTGGCGTTACATATAGAAGTGCAACACTGGAGTCACTGTAGAGAACAGTACAGCACTGAATAGGCCATTCAGCCCACAATGCTGTGCCAATTTATAGTAAATGTCCTCCTCCTGTTATTTTTCATACCTCCTCCCATTCCCTTCATATTCAAGTGTCCATCTAAAAGCCTCTCAACCTCCACCAAACTGCCTGCTTCCACTAGTATCCTGCCAGGCATCTATCACTCTCTGCATGAAGAACTTCTTCCGATGTTGCCTTTAAACTTATTTACTTACTGGCCTCTATGATGCTGGCATTTAGGGCAGCAATGAAGGTCCTTCATCTCTGTCTGTCCATATTGTCACACACAGATATAGAAGGATTCTTCATTGCTGTTTCCATAACAATTGTTTTGTGACCAATCAGGGTTATCAGCTCTGAGCTGAACCCCCAAATCTGAAAGACCGGTGGACTACTCATAGCCTGGCCTCCGCACTGTTTGGCATGTGTAACCCTACCAAGAGCTAAATCACAAGGCCCTGACTCCACCCATCAAGATGCTCTGGGTCATTGAGGCACAAAAGCCTCCAAGTCCTACAACAAGGTTGTGGTCCACCTGGAAGAAACTAACCCCCCTCCCCAACCATAAAAGCATGTCCTCAGCTGTTTGACATTTACATCAAGGGAACAGATCCCAAATGTCTACCTTGTCTAAAACCTTTGATCCATTTGAGCCCTCTGGGTCTCATCTCTACAGCCCTCTTTTTCTTGACCCTCCTGTATGTGACCAGCTTCCCCATAAATCCATCAGCCTCATTCACCCCAGCCCCTCCCCATGGGAGGGAATCCCACTGTCTCAGTACTCTTTAGGCAACATTTTTAGAGCTCCTTAGTGACTTTCTTGGTGACGGCCTCTCATTCTGCTCATCTCCAGAGCTGGAAACAGTCTCACCGCATCCATGCTCTCGAAATCCTTCAAAGTCTTAAACACCTCGAGCAGGACAGAGAGTGGGCTAATTCGCACCAAGCCATTTACAACCACTTGGGGGTTGTAAGGGGGTAATTCTCCTCTTGGGCATCTTGGTCAGCATGGGCCAGCTGGGCCAATTTCGATTGCAGTGAGAGATTCTCTCCAACTTGCAGCCTCTGTCATTAAGGATAATGGCAACAGGCAAGCCTGCAGGGCCTTCTGTCACTGTTTCTTTATCATCACTGTGTCTAAGGCCTGGAACACTCTCCTAAACAGGACTTTCAGAGTCCTTTCACCAGCAGGACTGCAGTGTTTCAAGAAAGCCCCTTCTCGAGGTCAAATAAGAATGCCAGCCTGGTCAGTACTACCTGCAGCCTTTTCAAGTTCAAGTTCAGGTTTAATTGTCATACAACCAGATATGAACACCCATAAGTACAGACAAAGGAATCAGCATTACTCTGGGACAAGGTGAAAAACACAGTACCAACAGTCATACACAGCACAAGGCACATAGAGCAGATGTACAAGATAGCAGTACATATAAGATATCAGTAAAATACAGTCACACAAAAAATATATCATCCAAGACCCTTAGTTCATGAAAGTTGCAGCAGTCTGCAGTCAAACACAACATGGTTTGTCTTCTGCCGAGCAAACACAGGGGCAGCACCTGACTCCAGCATGGACACTATGCCCCTGCACTCTCGTGGAGCGAACTGACTCTAGTGCCTTTCTCCTGGGTGGCCGTAAACAGGCAACACCGCAGTTTGAGGCCCAGTCCTCCCTTTGACCAGTCCCGCCATCTGCCAATAAGTCAGTGAACCAGATTTGTGGCATTCCACGTTAACAATGTCCAACAGAGTCTTGCAACCACAAAAATATGACTAAGATGATCACTCGTTGCTAGACTGTGCACCACCTTCGCACACTGACCCCTCTAATGCAGGCAAATGCATGATCCACACTAACTTCAGCTCCTTCAGTCTGTCCACCGGTGATCAACTGACTGATGAGGTAGACCTGCAGTACTTTAAGTTCTTAATGTCCAGCATGGTATTGCAATTGTTTAAAATGCATTTTAAAAAGACCTTTCATTTATTTAGAGATGCAGAATGGAACAGGCCCTTCCATTTTTTAATGTTAGCCTAATCACAGGGCAATTTACAATGACTAATTAACCTACTAACCAGTACATCTTTGGACAGTGGGAGGAAACCAGTGCACCCAAAGGAATCCCACACAGTCACAGGGAGAACCTACAAAATCCTTACAGATGGTGCCAGAATTGAACTACAAATTCAGTGCCCCGAGCTGTAATAGCAGCATGCTAACCACTAGAATAGAAATAAAACATCTTCCAACAAGTCATGGTGAAAACCTGAAACTTTTTGCCCCAGAGCCATTAAGGCTAGAAGTCAATGGAAAATTTTAAAACAGAGATTGTTCGATTTTTATCAGACCGGAGTGTTAAGGATTACAAATCCAAGATAGGGAAATTGAGTTAAGTTATAGATCAATCAAGATTTTACTGAGTGACAGTACAGGCTTAAGGCAATGCAAACTCTCCTCGAGCTCTTATCTTGTTGAAGTTATCATTGATTCTCTTTCATTGGTTCAATTCAGCACAGAGTGTGCATTCAAAGTAGTTCTATTAATTGTCCTCCGAAACTGAAATGAGACATTAAAAGTTAATCAACTGTAGAATGCATTTATGTTATTTCTCAATTCTGCAGACATGATTTTATTCCAAATATGGGCATTTAGAGTGCACATCCCTTCCAGCAACATTGTTTGTTGGCTCCTTATAATTTCACTCTTTTTATGTTTCTCTCAGCTAATTTAAGATGTGTCATATGCCACAACTTTGCTTCAACAGCTGTGAGGAATGCAGTGCAAGCTTTTAATAATAACATTAATAAATATTCCTCTGTGGTAGATTGGTAAATGACTATAGCTTTCCCTCAGGCATTGGTCCAGCTTCCTGTGTATACATAAAGATATAGGTCTATGCATCTCAAATGGATGAAAAGGTTATTCTTGGCTCTATTCATTGAAAAGGGGCAACCTCCCCTGTGTCCTGATCAATGTTCATTTCTCAACTAAAACACAGATTCCCTAGAAACGCCAAAGTTGGTATGGTCTTTCATTGATTCTGTTGTGGTTATTATTCTATAAACTTATTGAGCAGCCCGCAAGTATCTCCACATTTCTGGCGCCAACATAGCAGGTCCAATACTTACAAACCCTAGCTGTACATCGTTGGAATGTGGAGCACCCAGAAGAAACCCACATGGTAACGGAGGGAATGTATAAACTCCTTATGGAAACTGATCTCCAATCTTACAACTGGTGCTACAAAGTGTTGCACTACCATGCCACCGCAAGACATACCCATTACTGTATCGTGCCACCAGAAACATCATTGTTTAAATACAAAGTATTATCTCTGCCCATGCCTACCTAAGTTCTCACCATGCCTCAATCTTTGGTTAACCACAGCTCATCTCTGTGTCCAATCAGTTATCAGGGTTCATTAGCAAGTGCGAATAAAAAATAAGGCAGGGCAAAGTGGAGTGGTTATTAATGGAGTGGTTATTTTGTGTATGGGCCAATATTAGAGTGGGGAGGCTTTGACTTTGGCTCATCAGGCTCAGGCAAGATCAGATTTAGGCAAGGTAACTATTTGGTGAGCTTCATCACCTTCTTTTATTTTCATTCCTTGTCTGTTAGGACACAGTTAGAGCAGTGAGAACGATTCCATGGACAGTGTTACGTTCTTTGCGTAAGCTATGTGAATTCTGGGAGACCTACAGCCTCCCAGATTACCACATCTGCTCCAGGTGAACTGAGCTGCAGCTCCTCAGAGGACATGTGGAGAAACTGGAGCTGTAGTTCAATGACATTTGGCTCATATGGTTCAAAAGTTCAAAGGTTCAAAGGTCAAATTTAACATCAGAGAAATGTATACAATATACATCCTGTAATGCTTTTTCTTCGCAAACATCCACGAAAACAGAGAAGTGCCCCAAAGAATGAATGACCATTAAATGTGAGAACTCCAAAGAACCACCCCCCCGCAGCTCCCCCCTCCTGCGTGTAAGCAGCAGCAAGCAACAATCCCCCCTCCACCCACCGGCAAAAAAAAAGTGCTCATCAGTACCATCACCGAGCCCAAGCATGAGCTAAATGATAGCAGAAACACAGACCAAAGTTACCCCTAAGGCTTTGCATTTCATCTGACGTTAAACAAACCGCAGGTTCGCTCTCTCCCAAATAAGGGAGAGGGTGGTGTCCCCCATTTTCACAGCGAGCAGGAGACATAACAACACCCCACTGGTTTACGATGTTAAAAGTCTTTTTTGTCATTTTTTTCAAGCTGTGTGTTTGAAGATTGCAAAGACCTCGGGTCTTCGAGCCCACAGCGAATGATTTCCCGGCCTCCCCAACGACACGAGCATCCTGCTGTGACACCGACCCTCAATCTGCCCGTCTCCAAAACCCCGAGATCTGAGGCTTCCGAACACGATCGAGATTCTCGGGCCAAACCCTTGGCATGTCGAATAACGGCCAGTGATGGAACCCTGAGAATGGGTCCCATTCCCGCAAAGAACCGAAGCCTGCATGTAACTCCAGGTCAGGGTCTTCAAAAGAACCCTGAAAGGGAAAAATAAACATATTAAAGGTGGAAATAGAGCTGTTTCCAAAAGATGCAAGCCACGGAGTCACTGTAGGGGCTCTTATCCCTCCTAAGCTCTGTCTTCACTGTATGCGAATGGAGGAAAAGCCCTAGGATGTGATAGATAGGAGATACAGGGAGGTAGTCACCGCTAGGTTGCAGGAGGCAGGTAACTGGGTGACTGTCAGGAGAAGGAAGGGAAATGGGATCCAGTACAGCGTACCCCTGTGGCTGTTCCCATCAATAATCAGTATCCATTTTGGATACTGTTGAAGGGGGTGACCTACCATGGGTAGCCACAGCGACTGGGTCCCTGGCACTGTGGCTCAGAAGAAAAGAGAGGAGAAGAGGACTGCAGTGTTGATAAGAGAATCCCTAAGCAGAGAAGGAGAGATGAGATTCTGTGGACACGATAGAGACACCCGGATGCTATGTTGCTTCGCTGGTGGCTGGGTCAGGAATGTCTTGGATCGGGTCCACGTCATTCGAAAGGGGGAGGGTAAGCACTAATGACATAGATAGAAAAGGTGAGGAGATCCTAATGAGAGATTTTAGGGAGCTAGATAAAAGCTGAAAAGTAGGACCACCAGGGTAGTAATCTCTGGATTACTGCCTGTGCCATGCACCAGTGAGGGTAAAATTAAGATGATTTGGCAGATGAATGTGTGGCTGAAGAATTAGTGCAGGGGTCAGGGGTTCAGATTTCTGTATCATTGGGATCTCTTCTGGGGAAGGTCTGACCATGCAAAAAGGATGGGTTACACCTGAACCTGAGGGGGTTCATTATTCTTTCAGGCAGGTTTGCTAGAGCTGTTTGGGAGGGCTTAAAATAATTTGGCAGGAGGATGGGAGCTGGAATGATAGGACTGAGGATGGAGTAGTTGGTTTCCAAACAGAGGTGGTATGTAATGAGATTGCTAGCAAGGACAGGCTGATGGTAGGGAAAATTGAAGTCAACAGGATGAGTTGCAACGAAAAAGGGGGGAAAAAGTCGAAAAAGGTGACGAACTTGTAGTACAATTAGAGTGAGGCATGCATGAAGTTGTGGGCATCCCTGAGTTGTGGCTGAGAAGATTATGTTTGGGAGCTTAACACCGAAGGATATGCATTGCCTCAAAAGGACAGCCTGGCCAGCAGAGGGGGTGGGTTGGCTCTGTTGGTAAAAAAATTGAATCAAATCCTGAGAAAGAAGTGACATAGGATCGGAAGGGTAGAGCTAAGAAACTGCAATGGAAAAAAAACCCTGATCAGAGTTACTATATATAACAATATATAACAACAACAGCAAAGATGCGGACTACACATTAGAAACAGGAGACAGAAAGGGCATGTAAAAAGGACAATGTTACGATAGTCATGGGGGATTTCAATATGCAGGTAGATTGGGAAAATTGGCTCTTTAGATCATCTTGTGGCTGAGCCCACTAGAGGATCCACTCTTCTTGATTGGGTATTGTGCAATCAGCTGGAATTGATTAGAGAGCTTACGGTAAAGGAAATCTTAGGGGAAAGGATCACAAAATGATGGAATTCCCCCTGCAATTTGAGAGGGAGAAGCTAAAGTAAGATGCATTAGTAGCAGGGATGATGGCAGAACAGCAACGGCTGGAATTTCTGGGAGCGATTTGGAAGGTGCTGGATAGATACATTCCAAAGAAGAAGTATTCTAAAGAGAGGATAATGCAACTATGGCAGACAAAGCCAACATAAAAGCCAAAGACAGGGCATATAATAGAGCAAAATTATGGAAGTTTGAGGATTGGAAAACTTCTAAAAAAACAACAGAAGGCATCTAAAAAAGTCATATAGAGGGAAAAGATGGAATACAAAAGTAAGCTAGCCAATAATATTAAAGAGGATACCAAAAGTTTCTTCAGAAGTATAGAGTAAAAGAGAGGCAAAAGTAGATATTGGATCACTGGTAAATGATCTGGAGAGGTAGGAATAGGTTACACGGAAATGGCAGATGAACTGAATAAGTATTTTGCATCCACAGTGGAAAACACTAGCAGGATGCCACAAGTTCGAGAGTATCAGAGGAGGTGCAGAAGTGAGTGAAATTGCCATTACTAGGGTGAAGGTGCATTGGAAGCTGAAAGGTCTGAAGGTAGAGAAATCACCTGGACCAGATGATCTACACCTGAGGGATCTGAAAGAGGTGGCTGAAGAGATTGTGGAGGCATTAGTAATGATTTTTCAAGAATCACGAGATTCTGGAATGGTTAATTGCAAATGTCTCTCCACTCTTCAAGAAGGGAGAGAAGCAGAAGAAAGGAAATTATAGGCCACTTTGTCTGACTTCAGTGGTTGGGAAGATGTTGGAGTCGATTGTGGTTTTGGGTTACTTGGAGGCACGTGATAAAATGGGCCAAAGTCAGCATGGTTTCCTTAAAGGAAAATATTGCCTGACAAATCTGTTGGAACTCTTTGAAGAAATAACAAGCTGGATAGACAAAGGAGAATCAGTGCATGCCTTGTACTTGGATTCTCAGAAGGCCTTTAACAAGGTGCCAAATATGAGGCTGCTTAACAGGTTAAGAGCCCAGGATATTATAGGAAAGATATGAGCACGGATAGAGTGCTGGCTGATTGGCAGGAGGCAAAGAATGGAAATAAAGGGAACCTCTTCTGGTTGGCTGCCAGTGACTAGTGGTGTTCCTCAGGGGTCTGTGTTGGGACTGATTCTTTTTAAGCTATATGCCAATGATTTGGATGAAGGAATTAATGGCATTGCGGCCAAGTTTGAGAATGATGCACAGATAGATGGAGGGGCAGGTAGTGTTGAGGAAGCAGGGAGGCTGCAGAAGGACTTAAACAGAATAGGAGAATGGGCAAGTAATTGGCAGATGGAATATAATGTTGGGAAGTGTATGGTCATACACTTTGGTAGAAGAAATAAAAGTGTAGATCATTTTCTAAATAGAGAAAAAATTCAAATATTCAAGCAGCAAAAGGACTTGGGAGTCCTCTTGAAGGATTCCCTAAAGGTTCATTTACACATTGAGTTGGAGGTGAGAAAAGCAAATGCAATGTTAATATTAATTTTGAGAGGACTAGGATATAAAACCAAGGATGTAATATTTAGACTTTATAAGACACTGTTGAAGCCTCACTTGGAATATTATGAGCAGTTTAGGGTCCCTTCTCGAAGAAAGGGTGTGCTGACATTGGCGAAGGTTCAAAAACGGATTCCAGAATTGAAAGGCTTATCATATGAGGAGTGTTTAATGGCTTTGGGCCTGTACTCACTGGAATTTAGAAGATTGAGGCAGATCTCATTGAAACTTACCTAATGTTGAAAGACCTCAACAGAGTGGATGTGGAGAGGATGTTTCCTATGGTGGGGAAGTCTAGGACCAGAAACACTGTCTCAGGATAGAGGGACATCCATTTAAAATGGAGATGAGGAGGAATTTCTTTAGCCAGAGAATCTGTGGGATTTGTTGCCATAAACAGCTGAGGGAGCCAAGTCATTGGGTGTATTTAAGGCAGATGTTGATTGGTTCTTGATTAGTCCATGCATGAGGGAATACGGGGAGAAGCCAGGAGATTGGGCTGAGAGGGAAGTGGATCAGCCATGATGAAATGGCAGATTCAGTGGACCAAGTAGTCTAATTCTGCTCCTTGTTCTGATATTTTTATGATCTTATGGTCATTAAATGCTTTTGCATAAATTTTGCATAAGAATTTCTAGTGAACTATCGATCAACTAGTAGAACAATTGTAGAAAAAAACACATAAAATATCCATTGAAGGAGAAATCAGGAAGGCATACAATTATTTCAGTAATAACTCATCAATATAGATCTTAAAGTGTAAAGTATAGGGATTCCCTGCTCTACATGGCCTAAATGTACTTGTATACCTATAACACCCACAAACTGAGAATATTTTCAGATTCAGATTCAGATTCAGTTTATTATCATTCATAAACCACAAATAAAATGCAGTTAAAAAATAAGACAACTTACTCCAGAATGATATCACAAAAAAGCACAAAACAGACCACACAAGAAAAACCACATAACGTTTGGTAATCCCCAATCCAGAGTCCGGAGAGGCTGCTGCGTATCGATATCGTGCTACCGTCTTAGCACGTTACCCAGGAAGGAACTAGAAACCCAACAGACAAACTTAAAGCTACAAGACCTACACAAAACCACATAGTTACATATAGTTATAGTTAACATATAGTTTTTCAACAGTGCAGACAATACCATAATTGATAAAAGACTAACTGACAAAGACCACATAATTATAACACATAGTTTCAACAGTGCAAAGCAATACTGTAATCTGATAAAGAGCAGTCTATGGCACAGTTTAAAAGAAAGTCTCAAAGCCCCAACAGCCCATCATCTCACGCAGATGGTAGAAGGAAGAAAAACACTTCCTGCCATGAACCTCCAGCGCCACAGCTTGCCGATACAGCACTTGGGGACTTCAATGTATGTAACTATGTAATGTTGCAACAAATTATCTGTTGTTTCTAACAACTGTCGCAAAGACAGTCAAACCTTCCCATATGTTAAAAACATCTTTGATTTACTATCACATCTCAGTATCCTCTCAACGATGCTCTCTCTCCTTGTTCTGGATTGACTGCATTTGTGTTTACATAAGTTATTCTTTGTGGGTTGTTACGTACCCCGTAACTGGGTCACTTACCAGCAAAGATAGAGAGGTCCGTTGAAGTCAGATGGTACTGTTTTTAACAGTATTTATTGATAAAAATACACAAAATAATATCAATGCAAACATACAGATAATATACGTCGTCAATACTAAATCTAAAAGCGCGGGTATAATAACAATCAATAAGAAATAGCTCTATCGTTGTCTAGGGGATAATGTATTGTCCGATGGAAATATAAAAGTCACTTTAGTTCATTCAAGCTGCAGCTTTTGGTTGGAGAGAGAGACGATGTTTTTAGCACTTGCCCGTTTCCGTTTTATGATGTCGATCCTTCGAAATGGCGTCGGTGGTGATCTCTTCCTTAGCTAAACCGCCTTCCGTGGTAGGGCCTCAATCCCGGGGCAATGGGAAAGGAAACACGTGGGCCCTCCACCGGCTATCGCTATTAAACGCTGTCACAGAACTTCTAGCTTTTCTCCTGGTGCGTGTCTAAAGGGGCAGTTCCCCAGACCCTCTTTTATCCTGACTCACAGGGTCTCAGATGTCAATCAGGTTGTGATGATGTAATCCCTCCACCACCACCCACCCCCCCCCCCCCGGTTCATTGCCTGGGGGCTTCGATGCATCGTACAGGATTCAATACACAATTCCGTCTCCAAGAGACAATAACTGTTATCAATGGTTCCACCTTTCGGAGGCCAGGACACATTCCAAACTCCTTGTGGACTCTGCATGTCTTTCTCTCATTTCCTGGTCTCCTGACCTGACGTAATAGTGATCTTGCAATTCTCAAAAAGGAGGGGGCCACGGACGTAACAGGGTTATAATCACGACAAATACTGTATGTGTATCCTTGCATCACAACAATTGCTGGTAAATGTAAGCCAAGTGATATGAATGCAAAAGGGAAAGGAAAAGCAGATACACCAAACAAAGAGCACATGAGCTGTTCATTGCTGTTAAAACGGAAATTGTAAGTTGCCTAAGATTTATGTTCCATAGACATAAGCAATATGTTGAACATGGAGGCAATGTCTGTGTTTTACGGTGAGACTAAAATGATTCCACAGATTGTTAAGGTTGCATTAAACACTTTGAAGTAAAAATAACAAGGCAAAGTACTCTCATTGTGGGCAATATGCAATGTATGCTTGTGGTGTGTTACAACCTTGGTTCTCAGGAAGTAACACAAAGGAGTCAGGCCACAACGGGAATTACAAACAAAAGATATTTATTAAACTAAATTTAAGGTAAAGGGGAAAAGGGTGATATGTGGCATGGTCGTGCTGGCTGCAGAATAGAGAATAGGCTGCAGAGAGAGTAGGAGTGGGAGCGGCCTTGTTTTTAAACAGTCCTCAGTGGATGTCGGCAATGGAAGAGTAATCACAGGTGTACCAGGGAATGACAACACAGTCACAAGAGGAAACACAGGCCAGGAAGTGTATAGGACATAACAAGAGTGGATTGAGTTTCTCAGCAACCAAAACATACTGGTCAACTTAGCCTGCATTCAGAAGTTAGCCTTACATCTACATGCATTCTTAAATGAAAGGGGAGGGAACAAAGAAAGAGAAAAACTTTAAGGCTACCTGTGGTTAGATCTGCATATTCAAGAATAAATATTTATTGAAGAACATAAGAATTCTGGGTGAGGCAATCTCTGAAAATGTTGATACTGCTGAGATGTTTCCTAACAAACTGAAAAATATCATAGAAAATGGTGGCTATGATCTGTGACAAATTTTCAATGCTGATGAAAATGGTCTGTATTAGAGACTTTTCTATTCTCAAACTTATGTTTCCAAGATAGAGAAACAATTATCCTGGTTTTAAAGCCTCAAATGATGAGTTAACTCTCTTGTTGGGCAACAACATTAATAGCAAAATAAACTGAAGCTGCTACTTGTGTATCAGAATGAGAATCCACTGGAGAATGTTATGAAATGTCATCTTTCTGTAACTAGGAAAACACACTGTAAGGTTTGGATAATGAAGCACATTTTCCGTGAATATCTGGCACCAGAAATAAACAATACTGTTTGGGCAAGAATTTAATCTTCACAATATTTCTTGTATTAAACAGAGCTACTGGTCACAATGTGATTTTGAAACCTTATGGCCTGAAAAGATGTGGTCTGTAGTGGTTTTTATGCCACCACAGATCACAGATCTTTCATAACCACTGAAACAGGACTTCTTGTCAATTCAAGGCATATAATTTGAGAAGGACATTTTTTTTTAATTTGATTACAGACACAAATTTTACCGCAAAGGTGCAGTCCAGGAATTTTGAAGACCTTTCACAACATCTATAACACTGTTACATTGACTGGTTTTGCCTGGAGCAAAATTTCAAATCAGCTAATGAACAGTTGCTGGAAGAAAAATTATGCTGATGTGCATGTTCTTTTACTGTCTTCAGTGAAGTTGATTCTCATCCAGTTGAAGGGCATGATATTCATAAGTGATTGGAGTTATAATGTTTGCCTCTAACTGATAAAGATCTGGCAGAGTTGGCCACACTGCATCTGTGATTGAGGCAGGTACAATTGCAACATATAGTTCACAGAGGGGAGGATTATGGGCCGAACGATCAGCAGAGAAGATGCTCTGACTGGTGTGGTGTGGTTTTGCCAGAGGACCTGTTTTACTCTGTGACTCTTGAGCAAATCTGAAGATCAGCAACATATGATGCAAAATAAGGAATTCTAAAGAAATTCTTTATTGAATATTTATATATTATTATTCTTTCGTACTTTTCGTATTTGCACACTGGTCGAAGCCCAAGTTAGTGCAGTCTTTCATTGATTCTATTATGGTTATTACTCTATTTTAAATTTATTGAATATGCCCACAGGAGAATGAACCTCACGGTTGTACATGGTGGCAAATATGTACTTTGATAATTAACATACATTGAACTTCAGCTCAGCAGTAATCTGGCCATTTAGCATTTTCACAGGTTTTGGGAATGTGTCCAGTCTTATTTGCTGTGTCTGTACAACTACATATCAATTAAATAAAAGCACACATACGGAGGTGACATTAACTGATATATTCACTTTGCAATGAGAGAGAGCAACAGATCAAAGCACATGGGTAAGTTATCAGTCAATAATTAGTGCTAAGGAGAGTTATTGTACTAAAAGAAATAGATCCATGCATGAGGAAATCTGCAGATGCTGAAAATTCAAACAACAACACACACAAAATGCTGGTGGAATGATGCTGCCTGGCCTGCTGTGTTCCACCAGCACTTTGTGTGTGTTGTTGTTTAGATCCATGAATTACAGTTTTTGTATGCTATTGTTCTCTCTTGTGACTCTCATAGATTTTATAGATAGTCAGTGAAAAGAAATGTTTACTTTGCACCAAATTCATCTTACCTCTCTCATAAAAGTTGTACATTTACAGAACCTTATCGGTTCAATGAAGGAATGATAAGATATGATTATCTTTTGGTAAATGGGCCACAAGCAGCCTTCACTGTCCAGCCACCTGTCCCTGTTAATAAAGATTCAAATTAGGACATCTATTATACTTATAGCTGCACTATGAAACTGATGAAGTGTGAGCAAGGAAATGAACCAAATACAATGGGTGCCTTTTGTTTAGTAGTGATAGCTACAATCCCCCACTCCATTAAAATGCTAAATCAAAGGTGGTTTGATTAGCAATATACAAATTTTGGTCAGAATATAAACAAAACATAAAACACCAGAAACACAAACAGAAATAGAAAGGGAAATAGAGTTAATATTTCACTTCAAAAACTTTTCATTAGACCCAAAAAAGAAAAGACAAGTTAGTTTCGGTTGAAGGATCTTTGACCAGAAATGTTAACTGTTTCTCTTTCCAAAATGATTGCCCAACCTGCTAAGACTTTTTAGCATTTGACCGTTTTTATTTCAGATTTCCAGAATCTGCAGTGTTTTACTTTATGCTGAATTTAATCCATGAACTAATTGGAAATACTGTACAACCGGAAAAGGCTGGAAATAGCCGGTGGGTTACAAATGTTGGCTTCATCTTAATTAGTAAAGTTTCTTCTCGGTAGAGCATTTCGGACCTCCTTTCAGCATATGAAGGCACTCGTTCAGATGGCTTAGTGTCACTTGGCTTGAGTTCTTATCTAAAGCTATTGTCTTCAACTGAGCATGAAGACCTACGAGTTCCATCCTTAATAGAGCACTGACTGGCTTCAAGGATGCAATAGTTAACATCTCGAGCCAAGGGTTTTGAACTCTCCAGTTAGCTGCTAAAGGCAAAATAGATTCAGCTGAGTGAGTTTTTGAAATGGCAAAGCCGTGTTGAATATTAATTAAAATACACATTTGATTGCTGCATTTTGTGTTGTAAATATTCAGTCTAGACTCCCAATTAAAAATACATCCAGAGCAATTGAGTGATGCTGGCTGAGGAAAACTTGTAATAAGTTGAAGAATGAAAAATAGGAGTACATTCTTTTGCAGCATTTGGAAAATAACAGCGGTTTAAATCTTCATTATGAATGTCTGCCTACTACTTCACTCTAAATACACTGTTTCTAGCAGACGCTTTACTCATTAAATCCACAGTAGGATCTGAGAAACATTAGATAAATATATATCCCTCATCATTATAAATTTGAAAATATTCTATTTGCAGCTGCATCAGTTGATTCTGTTTATATTTTGATGTCACATAAAAGAGCAAAATCAATGAATTCGTGCTCTTTAATTGCTCTCTCCCTCATTGAAGTTCCTACACCACCACTAATGTTAGGAGGTAAATTACATCATAATTCTTATCCAACAAAAGTTTCTACCACGGATACGGGCATTCCCACCAATAAGCACATCTGCGAGTAGTGGTGTTGCAGGAAAGCTGCATCCGTCATCGAGGACCGACCCCCACCATGCAAGCAATGCTGCCTTCTCACTTCTGCCATCAGGAAGGAGGTGCAGAAGCCTCAGAACCCACACCACCAGGTTCAGGAACAGTTATTTCCTTCAACCATCAGGCTCCTGATCCAGAGGGGAAAACCTCACACAACTTCCTACACCTCAACACCGAACTGATCCCACAACACACGTTTAATGACACTTCATCTCATGTTCTCGATATTTATTGCTCATTCAGTTATTATTATTGTTTTGTTTATTTATGTATTTGCACTGCTTGTTGTCTTTTGCACGTTCTTTGTCTTGCTTGCATTTCTTAACTCATTCTATGGTGTTTCTTTGCATTTACTATGAATGCTCACAAGAAAAAATGTCTCAGGGTTGTATGTGATGACATTAAAACAATAATAAACTTACTTTGAACTTAAGTGTGAACAAAATAAATCAGTGCAGGTTCATAGGATGCTGACAGAGAAGCACTTGGGGCATAACGTTCTCCATAACAAAGTGAGCAGCATATTATTTTTGTGCTGATGAAGGGTCTCAAACTGAAATGTTGACTGTCTATTTCCTTCCATTGTTGCTGCCTGACCCAACTAAATTCCTTCTGTTCCATTATAGGCTGCAGCATATAATTTTAGATCAAGTTAAGGGAGGCCCCAAATGGGAGATGAATGAACTCAAGGGATTTTGCAGATGCTGGAAATCCAAAGCAACACATACAAAATGCTGGCAGAAATCAGCAGATCAGGCAGCATGTACGGATGGGAATAACAGTTAATGTTTTGGGCTGAGGGAGCTGAATGAATATTTATTTGAGTGGTCATTGACCCGGTTGGGGATTTTTCTGGAGTTATGAATTTATGGGTAGCAGAGATGAATCAAAATAAAAACTGGTCTTCAGGAAATAAAACTTATTCATAATTTTACTATTTATTTGTTGAAATACAATTATAGAAAAATTGAAATACAGCGGGGAATGGACTATTCTGGACCTTCAAGGCCTGCTGCACAGCAACCCCTGACTTAACCCCAGCCTAATCACAGGACAATTTACAATGATCAGTTAACCTACCAACCGGTACGTCTTTGGACTTTGAAGGAAACCGGAGCACCGGGAAGAAACCTACGCTGCCACGGGGAGAATGCACAAACTCCTGACAAGCAGCGGCAGGAGTTGAACCAGGGTTGCTGGTACGGTGAAGCATTGTGCTAACCACTATGCTACCGTGCCGTCCATCTACAACAAAGATTTTTCTTTTGACGTGTCCTAATATGGTTTATTGCCACCCTATTTCATACTTTAGGGGCTTTGAAACCAATCACTGAGTGTGGTACACAGATATACCATTGAAACTAGACAGAGAAAGACAATGGATGTTAATTCATGTTAATTGGTGGTCCTTAAAACATGCCATGAGAAGATCTGCTGTGTTAAATTAAATCTTTTATATCTCCCATGTGCAGCTTTCATGTGAGTCAGTTCAGCAGTCACAACAGAGCCCATATCCCAACCATGTTTTCAAATTACAGTCTTTCTTTCTTAAATCCCCCTCGGCTCCTTTGTGGAATTAAGTTACTCGGTCTCTCCTAAAGTGGGTCTATGTCCCTTCCTATTATTAACTCTATTACAATACAGTGTTGAAGTGTATTCTAGTCCACTTTTTTAAATAAAATGTATCACTATGGAAACTGTGTCACTGTGGTCACCCTTGGCATTTTGGGGGATGGAACACTCAGGGCAAAGGATCTACTAGAAATTGATGGTGGACCTTAAAGCTGAACTCTTGACTTTCTATCTTTATTTATTGACACTGTTCAATAACATAACATTAATTGATAAGTAAGCAACAGATCCCATAATATTCAATAACTGGGTGGTCCTGAAAAAGGATCTTGGCCTGAAACATCAACTGTTTACTCTTTTCCATAGACGCTGCCTGACCTGCTGAGTTCCTACAGATTTTTTTTGTGTGTTGCTTTGGATTTCCAGCATCTGCAGACTTTTTTGTCCTTTTGACTGGGTCGTTATTGTGAATATTTATTACTTCATTTTGTAAGGCTAATTCCAATCAAAATTCATCACCTCCCAGAAAATCTTTGGAATTAATTCATTCTGTTGTTACTTCATTTGAGAAAATAAGCTTTGAGAAAATAAAATGTGGTTGAGGTCAGGAATAGGTTATAAATATTGATGTAATAAATCACAATAGAACATGTGTGCATTTGATATACCAATTTATGTAACAACAAAATTTTCTCTGAAGAATATAAAGCACTTAAATAGGAGAAGAAGGCCAAATGGCCTCTCAAGCTTGCTTTACTATTCAATAAGATTGATAGTGATTTAAGCTTGCAAATCTTATTTGCGGATTTGACCTTGGTCTCAGCTCCATGCTCCTGTCTGTTTACTATCATCTTTTCCTCTCAAAAAACAAAGATCTATCTATCTTGGTCTTAAATATATTCTGCAAGGGTTTACTGACTGGTATAAAACAAGTTTGATCACAAGGGTTTTACATACAGTATTTTTCCCTGCCCAAGGTAAGTTTAATTCTGTCCCCATCTGACGTTCATGCCTTTGGATTCATTGGATTGGAAACCTAAGTCCTAAATGCCTTATGCCATTGTAATGCATGGATATTCAAGTAAATCTTTAACCTTTACCATTTCAACATCCAATTGAACACAATGCACACAGCGAACCTGCAGATTTATGTTCCTTGAGATCATTATTTCCACTTATGTTGGGTGGGACTACAACCAGACGTCATGGGTTAAGGGTGAAAGGTGAGAAGATTAAGGGGAACATGAGAGGAAACTTCATCAGTCAGAGAGTCATGAGAGTGTGGAATGAGCTGTCAGCACAATGATGCATGTGAAAAGTTTGGATAAGTACATGGATAGTAGGGATATGGAGAGCTATGGTCGGTGCAGGTCAATGGAAATAGGCAGTTTAAATGGTTCGACATGGACTAGATGGGCCAAAGGACTTGTTTCTATGCTGTGCTTCTCTTGACTCTATGACTGACTATGACAAAACAATTAATGTACTTACTTTCAGAACTATCATATATGAATAATGGTTTTCATTGCTAAGATAGCATTAGTTAGGATCCAAAAATAGTTATGAAAGGTTTACTTTAAAAGTGGAAAGAAAATTTGTAACTTATTGAAAGTTTAAACACACACAAGTTTTCAGAGAGCAATTCTCCCATATGAACTTCAGCTGGGAGCAAAATGTCAGTCTTCTGCATTTCAGGATATTGTCCATTAAATTTTCCTGTGACTGCAGTCCTGATGACAGATTCAGAGCAAAGTGGTTGTCAAGGTGACTGTGGCAACGTTCTTCAGTTTCTATGACTTCATTCAGGACAAAGATTGAGATCTGGCAGTTTGCCATGTAAGGCAACTGAGGATCTCTTATCAAAGTGAGCTGTCATATCACTGTCAAAGACCAAAAAATGAAGAGAGAAGTAAAATAAAATGGTGTTGGAAATCCTCAGCAGGTCAGGAAACAATGGAGTTAACATTTCGGGCTCATGACCCTTCGTCTGAGAGGGAACAGTGGGAAAACAAGTCTGATTTAAATTGCAGAGATAGTGAGGAGTAGAGAGAAAAAGGACAATACCCTGGGCGCCATTTAGTTAAGCGATGGAGATAGAAAGTTTTTTTTTTCCTTGGACTTCAGGCTATTCCACTACACGGGCATGAACGGAACTTTAGATATTTCACACTTCATAGAGTTAAAGATACAGCATGGGAACAGACATTTCAACACACTGAGTCCACACCAACCATCAAATACCATTTTGCAGCAAATCCTCTATTAATTCAATTTATAATTTTTTTCCTACATTCACATCAACTCCTTCAGATTAATCTTCACTAGGAACTATTTACAGTTCTCAATTAATAGCCCTGGACCCATGTGGCTAATGTAGTGTACCTCCTCCACCCAGTTCACAAGTGCAACTTCAGACAGAATTCACACTTTGTGACATTTTTCTATCCCATGACAGCAAGCTCCAGTCTCAGTGCTTTTCCCCTTTAATGGGAGTAGACAACTACTTAGCAGTAGAGCCCAGTTATAAATGGAGGATCCACTCTGACAATTGGCTTCCCTTGATGAACTGATTCAATTATTAGCTTGGCTAGTTGAATTCTGGCACACCATAAATTGCCAACCATAAATTTGCCGATGAGACAACTATTGTTGGCAGAACTTCAGATGGTGACGAGATGGCATACAGGAGCGAGATAGATCAGCTGGGTGAGTGGTGTTGAAACAAAGATCTTGCACGCAGCATCAGTAAGAACAAAGAAGTAATTGTGGACTTCAGGAAGGGGAAGCCAAGGGAACACGCACCAGTCTTCATCGAGGGATCAGCAGTGGAAAGGGTGGACAGTTTCAAGCTCCTGGGTGTCAACATCTGTGAAGATCTATTCTGGGCCCAACATATTGATGCAATTACAAAGAAGACACAACAGCAGTTATATTTCATTAGGAGTTGGGGAAGATTTGGTATGACATCAAAGACTCTTGCAAATTTCTACAGATGTGCCATGAAGAGCATTCTAACTGGTTCCATCACCATCTGGTATGGCGGGGCAACTGCCTGGGATCGGAAAAAAGCTGCAGAAAACTGTGAACTCAGCCAGCTCCATCGTGGGCACTAGCCACCCCAGCATCGAGGACACCTTCAAAAGCTGATGACTGAAAAAGGTGCCAGCCGTCATTCAGGGCCCTCATCATACAGGATATGACCTTTGCCTCACTGCTAACGTCAAGGAAGAGTTACAGGAGCCTGAAGACGCACAATGTTGTAGGAACAGCTTCTTCCCCTCCACCATGAGATTTCTGAATGGACAATGAACCCATGTACGCTCCCTCAATATTTGTTTTTCTTTTAGTCCTCTCTTTTTGCACTACATGGTTAATTTAATTTCTAGAACATATTTCTCATTGTAATTTTATATATTTCTGTTATTATATGTTGCACAATGTACTGCTGCTTTAAAGCAACACATTTCATAGCATATGCCAGTGATAATCAACCTAATTCTGATTCTGAAATGCTGGCCATGCTCAGTTGACTTATTATCTGCTTTGTAGATCATGGAGGGTGATTAGATATGCCTCATTTTTTGATAGCTATGCTGTTTAAATTCCCTGCTATCTAGGCAGCTTGCAAGGCATCTAAGCATTGCACAAAAAAACTTTCTATTTTTGCACCTCAGCTGATTGGTCACATCATGTTGCCATCATCACTTGAAAAGGCATTAAAGTGTTAAAAAAAAGGAAGTGAGCAGTAGCAGCAGCTTATATAATCATAAGGTAAATCAGCAAATAAATATATATGAATATAAAACAAACAGACCAATATTGCACAGAAGAAGGACTTTCAGCCCAACATACCTATGCCAGATATCTGGGAAATGGGCCAAAAATTCTTTGGAGAATCCAGCAGTTTTGTGCCAAATGGCCAGCATAAAGTGCACTGTGAAGGATGCGTGCATGAATATGAAACATTGGAAAATGCCAACAGCATTCCTTATAGACTGTGAACTTGGTTTAATTCCCAGACTGGGAAATTGAACCATTGAACCTGCATCAGGGCTGAGAGTCCAATTATTGAAACACTTTCAGGGGACAAGGAGAATAGATAGCTAATTAACATTTTTGTAAATAATTTAAATTAGGTAACATAATTTTTGTTCAAATGTTTTCACTTTATTTTTTTATTACTTTGTCAGTTCATAATGTTTTAAGATTATTTTGCATCAGGAAAGTCAGAAAGCTGTTGGGTTTGGAAAGCCAAGGAAATGGCTCATTTGGTAGCTTCATGTCATGGCTCTGCACCTTCAGTTGGTGATAAGGGAAATATGAGTGGGTCCACCAATAGTAAGTGTGTACTCAGCAGTGTGCATAGATTCAGCAGCATCAACATATCCTGTCCCATTATGTACTGTTGGGTATACTGTAGTTACCTACAGTGGAACTCCTAACTTTACAGATAAATGATTCATTTTCTGACACAGATTGAGATAAATGCATGGTGTGAGGTAAATTTAAATAATTGCTTGATCTGTCAAAAATGAAATATGATACAAAAGCTTACCCTAATTGCATAAAAATCAGAAAATGCAGCAAATACTCAAAAGCACAAGAGATTCTGCAGCTGCTGGAAATCCAGAACAACACATACAAATTGCCGGGGCAAAGGTGGGCTACTGGTGCCTTAAAACTATTTGCTTCATTCAGATGGAATTCATCAATGGTGGTTGACAGCTCATGTAGGAGAAGGAAAACTCTGATTTCAAACCTCCGCCGACATGTGGCTATACCCACTCATAGGGAAGGCTCTGGGAGCAAACTGAGGGAAAACTCCAGAGTTGGAGTCCTAAAGGCAGTCCTACATTGAGTTCAACATTGACTGGCATCTCCTGTGATGTTGCTGGTATCAAACTGTATCGGTCTCTGCCGTTCCTTTGGGTTCACCAGATGCATGGAGAGGGGGAGATTGCTACATGAGCAACAGTTCGCTCTCCATGTCATACTGCCCAGGCTTGTATACCTAGAAAGCCAGGGGACGCAACATTCATGGTCAACCCTGACTGACTGAGGCCTCACTCACTCACTTTCTTTGAGGTTCATTTTTTAGTTCAGATTTTTTTTTTCATTTCATTTTTCAATCTTTTTATTGATTTTCAAATAAAGAATATACAAATCAGAGGAGGAGTTTAGCAAACAAATAATACAAAAGACATATAAACAGCAATAAAAACGGAAAGTATATATTGACAAGATCAGATGGGCAAAATGTTACGCTGTTATATATACAATATAGTCAAAAAAAAACTACAACTCCTCATAGCAATCATAAAAAAAAATTGGGAATTTTATTTGAGAAAGGGAAAAAACACCACTAACTAAACTAAAACAAAAAAAGGGGAAAAGAAAAAGAAAGATTGGTCAGTCCAATTGAGGATAAAATTAGAAAAAAGAGAAAGAGAAAAAAAACATCCTTCCAGTCATCTCCAAACCTTCACAGATAAGGAGTTCAGATTTTAATTGCTCATGCTTAAAGGGCAGAACCACTTTTAAGCTTATACTATTAGTTCCAATGTGGACTCAAAACGGAAAATGTGGACTGTGAAAGGAAATTAATTAACAGTTGACATTTCAAGCCAAGACCAGTCCTGATGAAGGTTCTTGGCTCAAAACATCAACTGTTAATTCATTTCCATAGATGTTATCTGACCTGTAGACTTCTTCCCGTATTTTGTATGTGTTTCTCTGAACTGCACTTCACTCTCGACAAATGCTGTCTGACCTGTTGATTTTTTCCAACATTTTCAATTTTTATTTGTTTTCCAGCATCTGTGTTTTTTATTTGTGTTTTTTTTTTGTTTTATTTGAAGGGTCTGGCCCTGTTTTTGGGTATATGGCTCAAATAGCTTTGTTAAATTATGTCTGAGATTTGCTCTTCAACTACAAGCTATTTCCTCCATTAAATCTTTGGTTTCAAACATAAACTATTGATTCCTAGCATCCAAGCTTAAGCTAAAAGCTTCTAAACTCAAATCATCTCAAAAGGTCAGTTCTTTTTACCTCAGTCCATCAGACACTTCCTTCTCTCTTTTAGTTCTATGCTGCTAAAACTCTCTTACCCAGCTCTTTAATTTCCTCTAACTATAAATATCATCTTATCCAAAATGTTACCTGTATTCTGCCTTGCACAAAGCCTTGCTCAATTATTACCTTTATTTCTGTGGTGTAGAATTAAATGTAGTGAGACAACCCAATCTGGCAGTTCACTTTCAATAAAATTTGTGAATGTGGTGGTCAGAAAAGTTAGGAATATTGGTTTCCAGAGATCTTGCCGTTTTTGACCGTTGGACCATAAGACCATAAGACATAGGAGTAGAATTAGGCCAGTTGATCCTTTTTTCCCCTCCTCAGCCCCACTTGCCGACCTTCTCCCATAACCTTTGATGCTGTCCAATCAAGAACTTATCAACCTCTACCTTAAATTCACCCAACGACCTGGCCTCCACAGCTGCCTGTGGTTATAAATTTCAGAAATTCACCATCCTCTAGCCAAGGAAATTTCTCCATGTCTGTTTTAAATGAATTCCCCTCTATCTTGAGGCTGTGCTCACTTGTCCTAGACTCTCTCACCATGGGAAACATTTGAAAGGTTTCAATGAGATCCCCCTCATCATCCTAAATTCCAGCGAGTACAGACCCAGAGCTATCAAACGTTCCTCGTATGATAATCCTTTCGTTCCCAGAATCATCCTTGTGAACATCCTTTGAATCCTCTCCAATGCTAATCTCTTTCTTAGATGAAGAGCCCAAAACTGTTCACAATACTCAAAGTGAGGCCTCGCCAGTGCCTTATAAAGCCTCAGCGTCACATCACTGCTCTTGTATTCTAGACCTCTTGAAATGAATGCTAACAATGCATTTGACTTCCTCACCACCTACCCTACCTGCAAGTCAACCTTTATGTTGTTCTGCATAAGGACTCCCAAATTCCTTTGTATCTCAGGTTTTCGGATTTTCTCCTCATCTAGAAAATAGTGTGAGCATTTATTTCTGCTACCAAAGTGCGTGACCATACATTTTCCAGCAGGGTATTCATTTACCACTCTCTTGCCCATTCTCCTAATTTGTCTAAGTCCTTCTGCAGCCTACCTGTTTCCTCAACACTACTTGTCCATACACCAATCTTCATAACATCTGCAAACTTGGCAACAGAGCCATCTATTCCATCATCTAAATCATTTATATACAGAATAAAAAGAAGCAGTCCCAACACTAACCCCTGTGGAACACCACTAGTCAACCAAAAAGAGATCCTTTCATCCCCACGCGCTGCCTCCTACCAATCAGCCAATGCTCTAACCATTCCTGTAACCTTCCTTGGGCTCTTAACTTGGTAAGCAGCCTCATGTATGGCATCCTGTCAAAGGATTTCTGAAAGTCCAAATATGCAACATCCACTACATCCCCTTTATTTATCCTACATGTAATCTCCTCAAAGAATTCCAACAGGTTCATCAGGCAAGATTTCCCCTTAATAAAACAATGCTGACTTTGTCCTATTTTGTCCTGTGTCACCAAGTACTCCATAACCTTATCCTTAACTATTGACTCCAACATCTTCCCAACCACTGAGGTCATGCTAACTGGTCTATAAATTCCTTTCTGTTGCCTTCCACCTTTCTTAAAGAATGAAGTGACATTTACCATTTTCCAGTCCTCTGGCACCATGCCAGAGTCCAATGATTTTTGAAAGATCATTACTAATGCCTCCACAATCTTTACCATGACCTCTTTCAGAACACCAGGGAGCAGTTCATCTGGTCTGGGTGATTTATGTACCCTTAGATCTTTCAGCTTTTTGAGCACCATCTCCCTTGTGATAGTAACTACACTCGCTTCTCTTCCCTCACACCCTTCAACATCTGGCACACTGCCAAACACTTCCACAGTAAATTGATTACAGAGCTGTGAGGGAAAGAATGGAACAAAGGTCTATTAGGCATGGAGGGTGTCTGAGGAAAGAGTGCATTAGGTGAAGAGGGAGCAATATGTTACAAATAAGAAAGTAGATTCAATTTTAGAGATCTTAAAGTAAATTGGAGCTTTGATGGAGCAGAGCTGCAGCTCATTGTGGAGCTAAGTCCTGAGACGGGAACAAAACAGGGGCTGTCATTTGGTATTTCTGCTCTCCTGTTTCACAGCCTTGATGGCATCCGTTACTCTCGCGAGACCATGGATCTGCGCCTGGAAAGTCTTGCTTCAGTCTGTGTTGGTGAAACAGCGTCTGTTGTGGCCACAGAGGCCCACACAGGACCTTGCTCTACGTCAATCGAGCGCACATTTATAACTAGCAGACTGTTGCTTTCATGTTGTGCCATCGCAGTGAGGCGATGCTGCAGTGTCCTCTCCAGGGCGCAGGCCTGGGCAAGGTTGTATGGAAGACCAGCAGCTGCCCATGCAGCAAGTCTTCCCTCTCCACGCCACCAATGTTGTCCAAGAGAAGGGCAAGGAGCGACACAGCTTGGCACCAGTGATGTCGCAGGAGTTGCCAGAACGAGGTTGGACAATGTTGAACTGACTTATGGACTCCAGCTCCGGATTTGTCCTCGGGGTTTACTCCCGAAGCCTTTCCCATAAGTGGGTATGGCCGCAAGGCAGCGGAGGTTTGAAATCAGAGTCTTCCCTCTCTTAGATGGACTGCCTTCCCAGGCCAATGAGCTCCATCTACCTGAAGCACTGGTTTTAAGGCACCAGGGCCCGCCTTCGCCCCTTCTCCTGTCAGTAGAAACAGTTCCGCTGGGCTGAGAGGCTAAGCCACATGAGAAGACCAGGAGTTGGACTTGGTTGTCAGAGGCTATTTGAGGCACATGCCGTGAGGAGCACTTTTAGGTAGTGGGAGCTTGTCCCCACTACCACTCCTCGGCTTCACAACTTTGGAACCGCCATTATCACAGCCATTATCATAGAAATATTTTATAATTCCATCCAAATAATTTCAGCTGTCTGGTTTCTCAAACTTGAGGAAGCCTTTCTTTGTGAAGTGAAATTTAAATTACAATATAATAATTATCCAACACAAAGGTTACCCTTATATATCTAGCTTCATATTTGCTAATTTCAGGACCTTGAAGTCAAAGGTCAATTATTTTGACTATCCAATGTCATATTCTGAAACAGAGAAAGCAAGTTGCCTGAAGAGTACAATTCTATGTTAAGTCAACAAGTTCAGATAAAAGAGGTGTTGTTCTTCAAGCTTATGTTGGCAGTAGTGACTAGCTGGATTTTGAAAACTTGCACTCATCCCTCAATCACATTTTATTTATTTGTGTACAAGGAAAAACAGTTCAGTCCCTTTCCCTAAACTGCTCTGAAGTTTGAACAGTGAAATACCATTTTACATGATAATTGTCTAGATGGATACAGATATTGAACTCTTAGAAACCTTCTCCACTTCTGAATCACACCATATACATATTTAAGTACTGATTTTAATACATATTTCAGGTGTTAATAACCAATTAAATCGATGTGTTTAAGGTCAATAATACTTGAGAAGTTGGATAACTGTCCAATAGTAAGTGTTGCCCTAGAATCCTTTATTTGCATCTTTATCTTGTTTTAGTCTATTTGATGATGTTGGTTCCCAGGCTTAAACAAAAAGGCTATACTAAGGAGAGATAGACATGGGCTATGTTCGGCCTGAATGACTGCACAGTTTCTGTCAGCTTAGCATCTTGACTCTTGCTGTACTAAATTTTCCTTCTTAGGAAAGGCTGTACAAAGCAAAGTCCAGCTCTCAAAGGTTTGGTTCAGCTTGAGATTATATCATGTCAGCACTCTGTTCTGTCAGCACACCATTTTAAATCTTGTCTTGCCACAACCTCTACAGTGGTAATGGCCTGAGTACAAAATGGCAGGCAAAAGAAAGCCCTGCAAATTGAACAAAGTGGTACTACGAAGCAGTCGTCTACTGAATCTGTATTTGTTTTTTTTTTAATGTGGAGATGATATTGTGAGCAGTGAATTATGAGGCCCTCAATTAGTTGGGGTTGACCATGGATATTGCATCCTAGCTCTCTACACGATACGCAGACTGTCCATGCAGCTGATGAATCCAAAGGAGTGGTAGAGGCCGATACAGTTTGGTACCAGCGATGTTGCAGGAGTTGCCAGTCAGTGTTGAACCCAACGTAGGGTTCCTCAGGGGCTCCAGCTCCAGAATTTTCCTTCACGGTTTACTCCCGAAGCTTTCCTCATGAGTGTGTATAGCTCCAAGGTAGCAGAGGTTTGAGATCAGAGGTTTCCGTCTCGATGAGCTGATAACCACAGCTAACGAGCCCTATCTGCCCAAAGTGACAGGTTTTAAGGAGCCTTTACCCCTTCCCTAGTCAGAAACAATGGTCCAGCATGGCTTAATAACTAAGCCACACCTGAAGGCCAGGAGCTGGACTTAGTTGTCAGAGGCTATTTGAGATGCATGCCGTTGGGAGCATTTAGTAGATAGTAGGAGCTTACCCTCATTACCACTCCAGGCTATAACAACTTTGAGGAACCAAGCAGTGAATTACAATAGACTGGAAGAATTGCAAATCAAGCTCTTTTTCTGGAATAACACTCGGGTCCCTAGATGGTGGGAAGCGAAGAAGTGAAAGCACTAGTATTACATCTGAAAAATTCAACTACCATCCTGCACTTTATACTCAACATTTTATGGATTCTTAGGCTTATAGCATAACCCCTACAACACTATCTATAAAACACCACCGGGTGGTTTCCTGATTCTAGCGATAATGCACGTTGTTTCAGAAGAAAGTGTAAATATTCAAAATTTTTTATATCAAGTGGAAAGGGCACATCTGGGAAGTGGAAACTGGCAGGGAATATTTTTGTTCCTATTGAGGCTGTTCCTTCCCTCTTCCTTTCACATTGAGCAATTAGTGTCGATGCTTTCACATCCCACCACTCATCTCCCTCACTCACTTTATGAACTAGGCTGTTTGTAATGCATATTTCTAACAATTGCTGTTAAAATTGGGGAGCAGAAGATCACTCAGTAAGATTTACATGAAGATATTCTTTAATTTATTGAAAAGAAAAATATACTTATATTAAGCTCTGTTAAAATGCAAATAAAGAAACTCAACTGCTAGTTTCATGATTCACTTCTAATGAACCACAAATACAATGCTCCTACATTCAAGTGCTGTCATAGCTGATCTTGATTCACACACTACCAATAATTAATAAATAATCCGTTGACAGTACTTAACTTTCCTTCAATATGATACACAGCAGTTTCTTGTCAGAAAACATGTTCAAGGTGAACCATTTTGTCACAAAATCACATGGAAGTAAGTGACCTCTTGCAGTGAGTACCAGTATGTTCTCAAGTGCTGTGCAGATTTTAATTAGATTACCCACTGACTGACTGGATAAATGGAGAGCAAAGAGATGTAGGTTTACATTTAAATACACTGAACAGAAAGTATGAACAGGGAAATGAGCAAAAAATGCCTTAGACCTCAGGGACATCTTTTATTGTTGACGTTATTGTATTATCTTTGTGATATTGCCCTTCATGTGTTTCCTCTTGAAACTCAGCTGAAAGCAGTCAATAAACTGTGAATCTCAAATGACATGCAGGAGTAATATATTGAAGAAACTCCATTCTAAGAGCCTTTTCAGGTCCCCTGAAGTGCAGCGAACTTGAAATGACGTCAAAGTGGCAATGAGGTTATTTAGATATTTATTTAATTATTTAGAGATAATGTGTGGAACAGGCTCTTTTGGGGGACCCCCCCCCCACAAGCAACGCACCAATTTAATTCTTGCCTAATCACTGGACAATTTATAATGACCAATTAACCTACTAACCAGTACGTCTTCGGACTGTGGGAAGAAAGCAGAGCAACAGGAAGAAACCCACGTTGTCACGGGGGGATATCGTACAGACTCTGCACAAACAGTGGCAAGGATTGAAGCTGGGGCGCTTGGCTCTATGATAGTGTTACGCTACCGTACAGTACTGTGTCAGTATATTGTACATCTACACAAGCACAGGTGCAGGAGGGTCATTACTGCACACGGCATTTGTAGGTCAGGGCACTGTGTTCCCATTTCACCACTCACAAAGCTTTCATTCAGATTTGTGCCATTGGGACAGTGCTTTGTGGTTCTCACAATGTCAAGGGAAAAAGCGTGGCGAATCATAATCATTTATGAGACAGGGGTGATGACAAGCAACAAGGAAAGTGCAAATTAACACCACTTCTCTGGCCGTGGAGTTTATATCAGGTGATCATTCTAGTACTTTATAAATGCAGAGTATTTGTCTTTACCACAGTTTTACAGGCTCTTAATACCATACCACTGGAGCCTTCACTGCAGGGTTCTGTCCTGTATCATTACTGACCATAACAAAGGCCTGGATGTTTTTTTCCATCTTCATTTAGCCTTGGACAATCAATGGAAGCATGGGAAAGTAACACTTTTGAGAAAGGAGGCGGGGGTGAGAACACAATAAAAGCTGGAAACTTACAGGCAAGAGAGAGTAGTCAAATGATGAAAAGGCAAATGGATTTTTTTTTAATTCCTGTGGTGAACTATGTGCCTGTCGGGACACGCCCCTGCTGACTGCTCCTGTGGCTCCTCCCACAGGCCCCTGTATAAAGGAGACCTGCGGCCTGAAGATCGGCCTCAGTCTCCAGGACCTTGTATGATAGACACTCACTCCTGGTTCCTTCTTCCAGTCAATAAAAGCCGATATCTCGCCTACGTCTCAGTGTGAGTTATTGATGGTGCATCAATTTTATTGACTGGAAGTTTTAAAACATGGAACCCGTTTTGCGTCCGGACCGGTTGGATTTGGACCCTCAAGACCCTGACGCAGCTCTCGCTTTTGAACACTGGCTTGCATGCTTCCAATCGTACTTGGCGGAGCTTCGTGCGACTGAACCCGCCGTTATGCACAGAATCCTACTCTCGAGGGTCACCCCCAAAGTTTACTCCATTATCCGGGACCTGCCGACCTACGATGGGGCACTGGACGCCCTCAAACGACAGTACCTGCGGCCGGTGAACACCGTCTACGCAAGACATTGCTTAGCTACCCGGCAACAGCGGCCTGGCGAATCGTGCGCTGAGTTTCTCCGAGCACTACAGACACTCGTCCGAGCTTGTGACTGCAAGACGCTCACGGCAGAACAGCATGCGGAGCTGCTGGTGCGAGACGCCTTTGTGACGGGACTGAGGTCAGTGTACATGCGCCAGCGGCTGCTGGAGAACTCGGATCTTACCTTAAGCTCGGCGATAGAGAAGGCCAACGCTCTAGAAGCTGCGCGGCATAACGCCGACGCTGTCCAGTCGCGCGATTCCCCGCCGGTTCCGTGGACGCCTCAGACCTCGCCACCGCCGGCTCCCGGGAGCGAATTCGCCAACGCCGCCGCCAGTCGCCATTCCACGAGCTCCCCGACCCAGACCACGGCTGTGGCCCGTAAGCAACTCGTGCTTTGTTATTTCTGTGGCCAAAAGAAACATCCTCGACAACGCTGTCCAGCGCGAGAAGCGACCTGCTCCAGCTGCGGAAAGCGGGGCCACTTCGCCAAGGTCTGTAAGTCTCAACCTCGAGCGGAGTGCAGCGCTGCGGGTGAAACGTGGAGGCCGCCATCTTGCATGCCGGGATGTGGGCGGCCATCTTTGTCGACGTCAGCACGCCCCGCCCCCGATCCTCGGATGCTGACCGGGTACCCCGGATGTGAGCGGCCATCTTTGTCGGCGTCAGCATGCCCCGCCCCCGACCCTCCGATGCTGACCGGGTACCCCGACGGCGATCCAACTCTGGCCACTGTGACTCTCGACCAAAGCGCCCCACACCAGCTTGCAAGATCCATGATGGACATCCAGGTGGAGGGGCATTGGACTGGATGCCTGTTTGACACGGGCAGCACTGGGAGTTTTATTCACCCGGACACAGTGCAACGCTGCGGACTTGCAACGCAGCCGGGCAGTCGGAGGTTCCATTTGGCCTCTGGGTCGCAGTCCGCAGACATCCGGGCGGGTTGTGTAGCGACTTTGGTGGTGCAAGGCACAGTATATCGGGACTTTGAACTGCTGGTCATGCCTAATCTGTGTGCACCTGTGCTATTGGGGCTGGACTTCCAGAGCCATCTCGAAAGTGTGACTATGGTATACGACGGGCCCCTCCCACCACTCACTGTCAAGAATCCTCAGTTTTGTGGGACTTCTTCACATACCCCGCTACTGACCACACACACACACGGACACACACATCCCATCCAGAACCAGGCCAACAGCTGCGCTACCGACACTTGCAGCCTCTCCACTCTCAAGATCCCTCCCCCACCGCTGTTCGCCAACCTGACCCCCGACTGTAAACCTGTGGCAACCAAAAGCAGGAGGTACAGCGCGGGGGACCGGGCCTTCATTCAGTCGGAGGTGCAGCGGCTGCTCAGGGAGGGGATCATTGAGCCGAGCACAAGCCCTTGGAGGGCCCAGGTGGTTGTTGTTCGGACTGGGCAGAAAAATCGGATGGTGGTGGACTATAGTCAAACCATCAATAGGTTTACGCAGCTTGACGCATACCCCCTACCCCGCATCGCGGATATGGTCAACCAGATTGCTCAGTATAAGGTGTACTCGACAATAGATCTGAAATCCGCTTATCACCAGCTCCCCATCTGCCCAGAGGACCGCCCCTACACCGCCTTCGAGGCGGGCGGCCGGCTCTATCACTTCCTGCGCGTCCCTTTCGGTGTCACGAATGGTGTCTCTGTCTTCCAGAGGGAAATGGACCGGATGGTGGACCAGTACCAACTGCAGGCCACATTTCCCTATCTGGATAACATCACCATCTGTGGTCATGACAGGCCAGATCACGACGCCAACCTCCAACGGTTTCTCCAAGTGGCCGCAGCTCTGAACCTTACTTATAACAGGGACAAGTGTGTTTTTGGTACCACCCGCCTTGCTATACTTGGGTATGTCGTGGAAAACGGGGTTATTGGGCCTGATCCCGAACGTATGCGCCCCCTGTTAGAGCTCCCTCTTCCCACCACTCTCAAGGCCCTCAGACGGTGCCTGGGGTTTTTTTCCTATTACGCCCAATGGGTCCCCCATTACGCAGACAAGGCTCGCCCCCTGGTCAAGTCTACCTCGTTTCCCCTCTCTGCTGAGGCCTGCGCGGCCTTCAACTGCATTAAAGCGGACATTGCCAAAGCTACGATGCATGCAGTGGACGAGACCGCTCCCTTCCAAGTGGAGTGTGATGCCTCCGATTTCGCTCTGGCTGCTACCCTTAATCAGGAAGGCAAACCAGTAGCATTCTTTTCTCGCACCCTCCAAGGCTCTGAAATTCGGCACTCCGCGGTGGAGAAAGAAGCCCAGGCCATAGTGGAGGCTGTTAGGCACTGGAGGCACTATCTTGCTGGCAAAAGATTCACTGTGCTGACCGACCAGCGCTCGGTTGCGTTCCTGTTCAGCAACCAACAGCGGGGCAAGATCAAAAATGATAAGCTTTTGCGGTGGAGGATAGAACTCTCCACCTACACCTATGATATCCTGTACCGGCCTGGCAGACTCAATGAGCCCCCTGATGCCCTATCCCGGGGAACATGTGCTAGCACACAGCTCGACCAGCTGTACGCCCTTCATGCACAACTTTGCCATCCGGGGGTCACCCGATTTTACCATTTTGTGAAAGCTCGGAACCTGCCGTACTCCCTGGAGGACATCAGGACGATGACCAGGGACTGCCAAATTTGTGCCGAGTGCAAACCGCACTTCTACTGTCCTGACACGGCACAACTTGTCAAGGCCACCCGCCCTTTTGAACGCCTGAGTGTTGACTTTAAGGGCCCCCTTCCCTCCACTGACCGCAATGTCTATTTTCTCAGTGTTATTGACGAGTTCTCACGGTTCCCCTTTGCCATCCCCTGCCCCGACACCACTGCCACGTCCGTCATAAAAGCCCTGCGCCAGCTCTTCACTCTGTTCGGGTATCCCTGCTATATCCACAGTGATAGAGGGTCCTCCTTTATGAGTGACGAGCTGCGCCAGTAAAGACTGCCACCATCACTTAAGTTAATGATATTTTATTTTCCAGGCCAACCCCAATGCTCAGCTTAATATGCAGTTAAAATCAAACTGGAGGAATTTATTTTGTGTGGCTCATACAGTAATATACAAGGCTTTGATGTTCTGATTAAATAGGAAAATATTCGCTTGTATCTTTGTCCTTTTTTGTGCTGGAATCTCCACTGTGCTCCATTTCTATTTGCCTCATGACTTTCAGGATATTTCCATGCCTTGCACTTCCTGCCAATGTTTGATTTTTTTAAAAAGCCTCACCTCCGCTGTAATAAGCAAGCTTGATCTTGGCTCCGGTAACACACTTGCCTGGCTTGTTCCAGAAGCGAGGTTTATCTTAATCAGGAAATGACCTGACATCTCGCTTTGGAGTGAACCTTTCAAAGTTGCCACACTTAATCGAAAACATGGTTTAACTATTTAATGTAAATTTTGTCTTCTTATTCCAGTTTTCAACCTGAAAGGAAGTGGCCTGCACATCCTGTATATAGCTTTCTGTACAGTATTTATTATTTTTATTTCTTATTTAGAGATGTAGTGTGGAAAAGTCCTCCCACCCCAATGAGTCGCGTTGCCCAGCAACCCACCTATTTAACCCTAACCTAATCACAGGACAATTTACAATCACCAATTAAGCTATTAATGAGTATGCCTTTAGATTTTTGGAGGCAAATGGGGCACTTGGGGGAAACACACATGGTCACATGGAGGATAGGGCACTGGAATTGAACTCTGAACTCTGACGCCCTGAGCTGTAAAATAATCACACTAATTGTTGTATTCAATTCAATTCAAGTTTAAGTACCATTCAACCATACAGGAATACTCACAAATACAGCCAAACAAAACAGCAATAGTCCAGGGCCAAGGTGCAAAAAACAGTACCAACAGCCACACACAGCTCAAAGCACACACAAGATAGTAAGCACAAATGGTATCATAATCACGCAATACAGGAGTCCAAAATTCAAGCCCTCGAACACTGGGGTGGGGGCAACACCGACTCCAGTCTGGACACAGCATCTCACCATCCTTGGTAGAGTACACTGGCCCCAACAACCCTCCAGCAACACCAGGAGTTGAGGCCCAGTCCTTGCACATACAAGGCAACAGGCACATATAGAATATCACCAAAATACAACCACAAAATATATATATCTATGTAGTCCAGAACTTTGAACTCTCCAGTCGACCACAATAGAGCTTGTCTTCTGCCGAGCGAACTCTGTGGGGGCAGCATCGACTCCAGCCTGGATGCTGTGTCACGCTGCCCCCAGTGGACACCTTTCTCCATGCAGTTGTAAAGCCCACAGCTTGAAGTTCTGAGTCCAGTGAGTGCTGCCAAAATCTGCAGTCAACAACAATAGAGCTTGTCATCTGCCAAGCAAAGCCCTGGGAGGGCAGCACCGGCTTTGTCCTGGACACCGGCCCTGGTGGAACACAGCGGCTTTGATACCTCTATCCTGGTGGCTGCAAAACAGGCCACAGCATGGCTTGAGGCTTAGTCTTCATTACAACTGAGGCCACACATATCCCCTATGTTCCACTCCACTTTCAGCTACTAAATTGAGCTTACGGCACACCAGTTCACAATGTCCAAACGGGTCATGCGATCACAAAGAAAAGCAACCATGACAGCCACTCACTATTAGACTGTACACCTCCATCAAATCAGGCAGCAGCATGTTACCCAACTCCTTCATTTTCCGCATCAGCGAGCAACTCGCTGATGGTGTAGACCTGCTGTACTTTACATTCTTAATATATAGCAGGACCTCATGATCATTTAAAATATGTTTAAATTGGACAGCAGCATCTATTGTTGATCCCGTAGATACGGTTGCGACCGAAGGCACCACTATCTAGCCAGAATAATTATCATTATTGTTTTGTAGTAGCAATGGGAACAGAAAGTTTTGCAAAGCAACACTTCCTGAAGCCTCCATTTACCTCTTACTTCTCAAATTACTTTGAATACACAGCACATGGAATCACTTTTTGCAAATTAGCTGTCCCATTAAACGGACCAATGCTGAAATTTACAGGATTATGTAACATGAAAGCAGTAATTCATATTTTTTCAATAGTTTCTTTCTTTGAGATTTTTGAGCAAGGAGTATGGCTTTACAATATATTACATTCAAAATCAATGGAAGCATACAGAAATAAACCTGCATATAATGAAGTACAAAAGATGATTGTATTTTGAAATTGAGGAAATTATTTATGGTATGAGAGTTAAATGCATTACTTAAATTGCGGTGAAGATACAAGTATGTTTGTGGATAAAGGCAAAATGAAAATATATATCAGCTTATTTTCCTCAGAATGGAATCTAATATTTCAAGCATTATTGCTCTGAATACATATTTTACAATTGAACACTTTAAGAAAAAATGGCGCACATTCCTAAAGTCTATAAATTCTAAAGAGCTGTGTAGCTGACAAAGCTTCAATATATTTATGTTTGTTTTCTGGATGTCCTGTTAAATGCATCTCATTTACGTTTAACAATCCCCATTATCAGCAATGCTGCCTTCACTGTGACACAAATCAATGCAGGATCAGGTGTGATTGATATTTTGAAGGAAGCAGAAGAGAAGACAAGCCAAATCTGAAGCTGTCTAAATGGCTCCAATCTTCATTCAGAGTATTGGCATTATTGTCAAGGTCTGCATTTATTATTGCCAGCAGCAAACAGTTTGCTGGAGGAACTCAGTGGTTTGAGCAGCAAATGTGGAGGAGAAAGGAATTTCTCCTTTCTTCCATCGACATTTCGGTGGAAAACCTGCATCAGGACATTTTTATCCCCCAGCCAACCCCACCAGATATTTCTCAGCCCTCTGTGCTCCAACAGCACTTTGTACCATGGAACCATAGAACACTACAACACAGTACAGGCCCTTCAGCCCTCCAAGTTGTGCCAACCCATATAATCCTTAAAAAAAGTACTAAACCCACACTACCCCATAACCTTCCATTTTTCTTCCATCCATGTGCCTGTCCAAGAGGCTCTTAAATATCCCTAATGTTTTAGCCTCCACCACCATCCCTGGCAAGTCATTCCAGGCACCCACAACCCTCTGTGTAAAAAACTCACCCCTGATGTCTCCCCTAAACTTCCCTCCCTTAATTTTGTACATATGCCCTCTGGTGTTTGCTATTGGTGCCCTGGGAAACGGGTACTGACTATCCACCCTATCTATGCCTCTCATAATCTTGTAGACCCCGATCAAGTCCCCTCTCATTCTTCTACGCTCCAAAGAGAAAAGTCCCAGCTCTGCTAACCCTGCTTCATATAACTTGTTCGCCAATCCAGGCAATATCTTGGTAAATCTCCTCTGCACCCTCTCCATAGCTTCCACATCCTTCCTATAATGAGGTGACCAGAACTGAACACAATACTCTAAGGGCGGTCTCACCAGAGATTTGTAAAGTTGCAACATGACCTCTCTACTCTTGATCTCAATCCCCCTATTAATGAAGCTTAACATCCCATAGGCCTTAACTACCCTATCAACATATGCAGCGACCTTGAGGGATGTATGGATTTGAACCCCAAGTTTTCTTTGTTCATCCACACTCTTAAGTAACTGACCATTAATCCTATACTCAGTCTTCTGGTTTGTCCCTCCAAAATGCATCACCTCACACTTGTCCAGATTGAACTCCATCTGCCATTTTTCTGCCCAACTCTTCAACCTGTCTATATCCTCTTGTAACCTTTGACAACCTACAGCTCCACCCACAACTCCTCCAATCTTCGTGTCATCTGCAAACTTACTCACCCATCCTTCCGCCTCTACATCCAGGTCATTTATAAAAATCACAAATAGCAGATGTCCCAGGACAGATCCCTATGGCACTCCACTAGTCACTGACCTCCAGACAGAATACTTCCCTTCCACAACTACCCTCTACTTTGTTCCTTTAAGCCAATTTTTTATCCAAACAGCCAAGTTTCCACTTATCCCATGCCTCATGTCTTTCTGGATGAATATCTCGTGAGGGACCTTGTCAGATGCCTTGCTAAAATGCCCTACCCTCATCAAGTTCTTTTGTTACCTCTTCAAAAAACTCATTCAGGCTCGTGAGGCACAATCTTCCCTTCACAAAGCCATGTTGACTATCCATGAGTAGACTGTACTTCTCCAAGTAGATCCTATCCTTAAGAATCCTTTTCAGTAGTTTGCATACCACCGACATAAGACTCACTGGTCTATAGTTCTCAGGTTTCTCCCTATTACCTTTTTTAAACAAGGGAACTACATTTGCCATTCTCCAATCCTCCGGCACTTCCCTTGCAGCCAAAGAGGATTCAAAGATCATAGCTAATGCTCCTGCGATCACTTCTCTCAATTCCCACAACAACCTGGGGTGTATCATATCTGGCCTGGAGATTTATCAATCTTAATGTTTTTAAGAAGATCCAGCACTTCTTCTTCCTTAATCTCCACATTGTCGAGCACACAGGCCTGCTCTACTTCAACCTCATCCTGATCAAGATCCTTTTCACTTGTGAATACTGAAGCAAAGTATTCATTTAGGACCTCCCCAACCTCCTCTGCTTCCAGACACATGTTGCCCTCTTTATCCTTTAGCGGCCCCACCATCGTTCTCGTCATCCTCCTATTCTTCACATATGCATAGAATGCCTTGAGGTTCTCCTTAATCCTACATGCCAAGGTCTTCTCACACCCCCTTCGAGCTCTCCTAAGTCCTTTCTTTAGCTCCTTCCTGACTACCCTATATTTCTCATAAGTCCCTCCTACTTCCTGCTTCTTCTATCTAACATACGCTTCCTTTTTCCTCTTGACGAGTTGCCTCACATGTTTCGTCAGCCACGGTTCCCTTTTCCTACCATTTTTTCCTTGCCTCAGTGGGACAAACCTAACCTGAACCCAGCTCAAGTTGACCCTAAACTTCTCCCACATTATTTCTGTGCTTTCCCCTTTGAACATCTGTTTCCAATTTACTCTCGCTAGTTCCTGCCTCATCCCTTCAAAGTTAGCCCTTCCCCAGTTAAGCACTTTACCATTTCATCTGATTTTATCCCTTTCCATAGCTATGCTGAAGCTAAGGGAGTTGTGGTCACTTTCACCACAATGCTACCCCACTAAAAGGTCTGTCACCTGACTAGGTTCATTACCCAGAGCTAGATCCAGTGTAGCCTCTCCTCTCGTCGGCCGGTCCACATACTGTGTCAGGAATCCTTCTTGAACACACCTGACAAATTCAGCCCCATCTATCCCCCTTGCACTCAGGAGGTGCCAGTCAATATGAGGGATGTTGAAATCACCCATAACTACTACCCTGTATTTCCTGCACCATTCTAAAATCTGCCTGCTTATCTGCTCCTCGAGTCCCGAGGACTATTTGGGGGCCTATAGACTACTCCCAGCACAGTGATTGATCCCTTCCTATTTCTGATTTCCACCCAGACTGACTCTGTGGACACTCCCTCTGCAGTGTCCTCCCTTTCTATTGCCGTGATACTATCCCTGACCAGAAATGCCATTCCCCCCCCCCCCCTTTTCTACCTCCCATCCTATTCCTTTTAAAACTCCTGAACCCCGGGACCTGCATCTTCCAATCCTGCCCTTCCTCCAACCAAGTTTCAGTAACGACCACAACATCATAGTTCCACGTACTAATCCATGCTCTAAGTTCATCCTCCTTGTTCCTAATACTCATAGCATTGGAATAGACACATTTCAACCCCTTTAACTGGTTACAATTATGTTCTGTCCTCTGCCTGTCCTTCCACATCAGCTCAGAACTCGCTGCACACACATCCTGATTCTCACCCCACTGCCAAACTAGTTTAAATCCTCCCCAACAGCTCTATCAAACCTGCCCACCAGGATATTGGTCCCCCGGGATTCAAGTGCAACCCATCCTTTTTGTACAGGTCACACCCACCCCAAAAGAGGTCCCAATGATCCAGAAATCTGAATCCCTGCTCCCTGCTCCAATCCCTCAGCCACGCATTTATCCTCCACCTCATTCTATTCCTATTCTCACTGTCGTGTGGCACAGGCAGTAATCCCGAGATTACTACCTTTGAGGTCCTGCTTTTCAACTTCCTTCCTAACTCCCTGTAGTCTTGTTTCAGGACCTCTTCCCTTTTCCTACCTATGTCATTGGTACCAACATGTACCACGACCTCTGGCTGTTCTCCCTCCCACCGCAGGATATCTTGGACGTGATCAGAAACATCCCAGACCCTGGCACCTGGGAGGCAAACTACCATCTGAGTTTCTTTCCTGCATCCACAGAATCACCTGTCTGAACCCTTGACTATAGAGTCCCCTATCACTACTGCCCTCCTCTTCCTTTCCCTACCCTTCTGAGCCACAGGGCCAGACTCTGTGCCAGAGGCATGGCCACTTTTGCTTCCCCCAGGTAGGCTGACCCCCTCAACAGTACTCAAACAGGAGTACTTATTGTCAAGGGGTACAACCACAGGGGTACTCTCTAGTACCTGACTCTTCCCCTTCCCTCTCCTGACTGTTACCCATTTCTCTGTCCCCCGTGGCCCTAGAGTGACCACCTGCCTATCACTCCTCTCTAACACCTCCTCACTCTCCCTGACCAGATGAAGGTCATCGAGCTGCAGCTCCAGTTCCCTAACACGGTCCCTTAGGAGTTGCATCTCGATGCACCGGGTGCAGATGTGGCCATCCGGGATGCCAGGAGACTCCAGGACCTCCCACATCTGACACCGACCACAGAAAACTGGCCTCACACACACACTACCACCTTTAGCAATCAACAACTGCCTCACCTTGTCCCGTTACCACTGAAGCCCGTGGAGCCAAAGCCCTTTCACTCCGCTGCCTGCTCCCAACCAAGTGTAGTTTTGTTTGTTGCACCTGCAGCTCTTGTGTCTCAATTTATTATCCTGAATTGCTCCTGGGAAGCCAGTTCTGAAACTTGTCTTGAACCTGAACCCTTGGTTACATGGGTAATTGGTCAGGATGGTATTTTGCAAAAATGCCACTATCTTTATGTGTAGAGAACTGAAGCCTTGAAAACAGCCGCATGAGAAGCTTCAAATGAGAGAGGATGACAAAACTAGCGAGGTTTTCTGGTTATTAGACTCCTTCCTAGGCTGGCTGTGATATAAGGGTCAAAAATCCCATAAATGTAAGTGTAAATATATCACTGTTTTTCAGTCCAAGTGATGACAATATTATCTATGAATTTGTCGGCAAAGCTTTCCACATTCCTAAAATGATTAAAAAGTGAAATCCATAGGTAATGTTTGTTGCTGTGGTTTGAGACGTTTATTATCTTTGGGGTTCCCTTATTTCATGTAATGTATGACATAAATCCTGATGTAAAGGGCATGATGAAGAATTCCACCTCCTCTCCACCCACCGTACAACCTACTAATGTGATTGACATTGATGATGAAAACTTTAGAATGCAGAAAAATCTTAAGGGGCTATTAGCCAGGCAAAAATTGGAAAATTAAACAATCCAGAGAATTGTAAACTCTGCCTTAGACGGTCTGAAGCCCAGTTCAGCATGGGCCCAGCAATCTCATCCTGTAAAAACCCAGAGCTACAGAGACACCAGTAGAAGATCCAAAGACCTCATCCCTGGCAGAAGTAAGTTCCAGAGGACTGAGGAATTTGGCGAGCTGCTGACAGCAGCCTATGCCCAGTGGGGGTGATGGCCTTAAAAAAAAGAGAATTGTAACTTTCAGCAAAAGGAGGAAATATTCAGTTAATGGAGAAGCAATTGTGGTTTAGAAGAACAAGGAGACATTGGGATAAATCCACTGATCCCTCAAAGTAGCAGGATTAATTAGTGAGTTTGTTAAGAATGCATACACAAGGCTTTCCTGTATTGGCTGAAGATACAGGAGCAGGAAGCTTACACTAGAGGTGCATACGATGTTAATCCACAGCTTGGTTAGACTACGTGTAGAGTTCTGATGACCAATTGGCAGGAAAGATGTGATTACAGTGGAAGATTTATGAGGATATGCTGAGGACTGAAAATTTGTTGCTGCTTGCTTTAACCAAAGGCACAAAAACTAGTTGACTGTATGTGGCAAGATTCGTAAATTTCAGACGACACAAAAATTAACGGGATTAGTGGACAGCAAAGAAGGTTACAACAGGATATACAGTATATCAGCTGGGAAAGCGAGGAAGGGATTGGCAGAAGCAACATAGTTCAGGCAAGTGCAATGTGATGCATTCTTGGAAAGTTAAATCAGAACAGGACATAGATCGTGAATCTCAGGGTAGTGTTATTAAACATTAATGCCTTGGGGTGCCAGTACATAATTCCCTGAAAAAATGTAATGCAACTAGATAGGGTGGCGAGGAAGGCATATGGCATATTTGTCTTCATTGGCCAAGACATTGAGTATAAAGGTTAGGACAGGCATGGGCAAGCTACGGCCCGCGGGCCATATGCGGCCCGTTAAGCTTTTTAATCTGGCCCGCAGAACTTGATGAAATTATATTAATAAACCTTGTTAACATTTTTACCCGCAATTCTGGCGTTTTCCCAATAGATGACGCACTCTATATACATTGACCTTTGTTGAGGTGCAGCGTATTACTCCACATTTGCGCTTTACTCTTTGTTCAGCTCGACCTATTTGTGTGAACACGCATTCAGCGTCATGAACATCAACAAAGCCAGCCACAGATCCAAGTTAACTCACCAACACCTCAGATCCATCCTGAGAATCGCCACAACAAAACTAAATCCAGACTTTGATGCGCTGGCTAAAAAGGGAGACCAACAACACTGTTCCAACTGAAATTAAAAATAAGTTTCTTCCTTGTGTTATGTAAAAAATGCATTTGAAAATATTTTTTTCAATAAGCCTTACATATTACATGTCATTTCTGTTAAGTGATGGACATGAGTAGTGAGCAGGTGCACGTACGTTCTCAAAATAAAAAATTCGCTCCAGATCAAATAACGCGCTCCGCATACTGGCGCGCTGTCATTGTTCTGTCTTTGTGCTGGTCGTTTTTGAGGTTTGGCACAGGGGACAATTGAATAAGAAGGAGCAGGACAAGTAGACCTGCATCTCCTACCATTTTTGAAATAAAGACAGGCAGGAGGAGAGTGATGATGATAATATCTTGAAGGATAACAGAATTTTCAGTGCTTTAAAATAATAACTGTTTCTATTTAAAAAAAGCTGTATTTTATTCATTTAATTTTCAGTGTTTTAAAAGTCATTTCAATAAATAGCTAAATACCATGGGACTTCAAAGACAGATATTTTGTTGTAATGCATTTGTTCATTTTCAATTGAAATTAAAGCACATGTTTTCTACATATCCCATGATATTTTATTTTCTCTTATGAGGTGTATTACCAAAACACTCCGTCCATCTGCTCCTGGTTCAAATTTTAGAACCCTTTGTGGCCCACAAGTCAAAAAGTTTGCCCACCCCTGGGTTAGGACATACTATTACAGTTGTACAAAATATTGAGGCAGATAACCAGTGCCTAACTTCTATGGTGTGGATGACGAGAATTAGTGAGCTGTTGGCTTAGATTGTGAAATTGTTATTTTTCGTGTAGTTTAACTTTGTCAATGAATTTTCAGTAATTGTGGTGTAGTTGATTCTGTATTTTTCTAGAAGTTTCTCTCCAGCCTGTGTCATGCTACTGAATCTGACAACTTCATTGGTTATTTCTTCATTGGAATGTGCTCTAACTGTTTAGTTGGTGTAATCTTCTCACCGGGCTTGTATGCAAGCTTGTCTTGACAGCTAATTCTGCTAACAGCCACATGACTCAGTGGTCAGAAGACCACTTTTAAAACAATATATGGGGTTTCCATGGGTTAGCTACCCATGGCAGTGGGATCCAGAACACAAAGGTGCATGGGTCCCACCCACCCTTGGCCACGATAACTTGCAAGAATAAAAGGGGCACATGATTGGAAGATGGTGGCAGACTTAGGCCAGAGGCTCTGCTTCCCAACTGAAACCAACCTCAGACCAGACCTTGTGCTATGGTCAGCGTCACTCAGTCTCGTTTACATCATTGAGCTTACAGTGCCCTGGGGAGACTCAGTGGAGGAGGCCTACGAGCACAAGAAGCTGAGATACGCTGAGCTTGCAACCGATGTGCAGCAGCGTCTGGAAAGCAAGGGTCCGACCGGTCGAAGTAGGCTGCAGAGGATTTGTAGCCAAATCAATATCAAGGCTGCTCCAGGAGTTGAGAGTGTGAGGGAAGACACACCAACAAGCAGTAGAAATCTTAACCAGGGGTTACACTTGTAGAAAACAATCATGACTTCATTATTTTTTGTTCTTTTTTCATTATTTGTAAGAACATAGAACATAGAACATCAAACAAGGCATTTGGGACCACAATGTTATGCTTATGCTCCAAGATCAATCTGTCACTTCCCTCCCACATAGCTGTCCATTTTCTTTCATCCATGTGCTTATCTAAGAAATGTCCTTATAACATCAAATAAAACAGTGGTAATTACCAAGTTCATATCGTATTCTTGACATCTGGAGAACCGTCAGATCATAAAATATCTCCAGATCCAGCAGGGAATATGTTTAATGTGAGAAGAAGGAGGTTTATAGGGGATAACGATTTTCACACAAAGATTAGTTGTATCTGGAATGAGGAGATGGTGAAGGCAGAACCTGGAACAACATTTAATGGGCATCTTAAAAGATTCTTGAATGAAGGGGGCACTGAAGGATATGGAATTAATGCAAGAAAGAGGGATTAACTTAGATAGATATCATGGTTGGCATAGATGCAGTGGCAATATGGACCTGTTTCCAAGCTGTACCACTCAATGATTTTATGATTTTTGGACATAAATTTAAAATGAGTGGTAAAACATGGAAAGGGAAGCAGTGGAGAAATTCTTTACAGAAACGAAAAGAGTGGTTTGAAAAATTTAATTAGAGATGATCGGCATGAACAAGACTACTAATCCACAGATGGAAGCATTAGTAACGGAGAATCTGCAGCAGAACCTGATGTCAATTCCTCAAATGGTTCAAGAGAATAGGACTGAAAACCAAAATTTAACAAAATGATACCAACTTTGAAACCCAATAAGACTTGTGGCTTGGATCAGATTCCTATGATATGTCCCACCCAATTTCAGTTTCTACTGATTTTTCTTTAGGTGTGCAGGTCACATGATGGTACCTTCATTGAGGTCTATTAACACAAATAAGAGTTTTAGAAAAATCCATTTGCCTCAAATTCATTTTGATGGATGTTATTAGAATCTGTATTACCTAGCTTAGATCGATACTCTAAGTAGTGAATCTCCTTCTCATTATAAATTTTAAGTGAAGATGTCTTCACAAACATTAGGTGGTGCCAATATGCCATGTTAAATTTGTTTAAAGGAGACCTATATTTGCAGTCTGGCACAATGAGATTACATTTAAAATGGGCATTGAAGGGCTGCTCACAAAGCCAGAGGGGAGTAGTCATGCATTGTCATCACAGTGGAACCTGCTTCACAGTAATACTGACAATGATTGTGGAACAAATTGGATGCCACTGTGGATAATGGAAACTTTGGGAAGTGAGGCAGATGGTAATGGTTGACTTCTATTCTGGACATTGGATTTAAGATAGGCAGGCTGAGTAATGGTCAGCAAACTTTTTTCGTATTGCACTCCAAGTTCCCTCCTAGTATATGAGCCTTCTTAGGCAGATCCTTGGAACTGAAGATTATCAGCCTCTATTTCAGCTCTGTAGTTTCAGATGAATGATGAAGCCAAGGTGGGAACACCAGCTTGTATACATAGGAAGTACCTGACAGATGAGTGTCCTGCACAGACTTGAGATTCTCAGTGCCTGGCTGAATGTCACCGAATCATAGAACATAAAACATTGAATACAGAACAGGAACAGCAATCTCTGCACTGAACCTGAAGCGAATCTAAGTAATCCCATCTGCCTGCATAGGGTTCATATCCCTCTATTCCCAGCCTCATCAAGTGCCTATCTAAATGTCTCTTAACTGGTATTATCATATCTGCTTCTATCAACTCTCTTGGCAGCACAATCCAGGCACATGCCATTCTGTATAAAAAAAGAAACTTGTCTTATATATTTCCTTTAAACTTTTCCATTCTCTCCTTAAGCCCTTAAACCTATGCACTTCAGTACTTGACATTTAATATTCTTCCATCATGTTGCCACTCAGTCTCCGATGTTCCAGAGAAAATAACTCAAGTTTCTCCAACCTCTCCTTATATATAACACAAAATACTCTGCAGGTGCTGGGGTCAAAGCAACTCGCACAACACGCTGGAGGAACTCAGCAGGTTGGGCAGCATCCGTGGAAATGAGCAGTCAATGTTTCGGGCTGAGACCCTTTGTCAGGATTGGAGAAGGAAGGGGCAGGGGCCCCATAAAGAAGGTGGGGGGAGGGGAAGCAGGGAGGGGATAGGCAGGAAAAGTGAAGAAAGAATGTAAGGAGAAAGCACTATGGGTAGTAGAAGAAGGCAGAACAATGAGGGAGGTGATAGGCAGCTGGAAGAGGAGGCAGAGTGAAAGTGGGATGGGGGAAGGGAGTGGGAGGGATTTACCGGAAGTTGGAGAATTCAATGTTCATGCCAAGGGGCTGGAGACTACCCAGATGGTATATGAGGTGTTGCTCCTCCAACCTGAGTTTGGCCTCATCATGGCAGTAGAGGAGGCCATGTATGGACATATCCGAATGGGAATGTGAAGCAGAGTTGAAGTGGGTGGCAACCGGGAGATCCTGTCTGTTGTGGCGGACGGAGCGGAGGTGCTCAACGAAGCGGTCCCCCAATCTGTGTCGGGTCTCGCCGATGTAGAGGAGGCCACACTGGGAGCACCGGATGCAATAGATGACCCTAACAGACTCTTAGGCACCCTAGCTATATGTGTGTGTGTGTGTGTGTGTACTCTATACTATATTCCATTTACCACCTTTTGGTCTTTCTCATTTATACCTTGCTGATTCAAATGTTTGCCTGTAACTACTTAACTGTTAATGAGAGTCCCTACCTCCACCACAGAAGTATGTTTCTGATTGAGGAGAAACAACTAGACACACTGATGATTTGAATCTGTCAATTATTCCTGGACTCAGCAACGTCTCAGACTGCGCTCTGCAATATTTCCCATTGCAAATGAAAATATGAGAAACTGGAATTCACCATAATCCATTGTACTTCTGTCAAAAAGTGCAGAAAAGATTCATTTGATTGAATGGTTAATTTGTTATTTACTCCAAACAAAACAGAAACAAAAAAAACAACTCTCATGTTAGATCCTTTAAATTTAAGTTTAATTTACATATTGGTGAGCTAATCACTCCTAGGATTCAGTGCAAAGCTGAAAGGACACTTGACTTCTACTTTAAATAAAGACTCCCATAGTCGAGGAATCCTGTCGAAGTGCAGAATAAGAGTTTATATTGTTTCTGCAGTAAGTGTGCAACAACCTCACAATGGAATGAAGTTCAAAATCTTCCGAGCAGTTCTCTATAACGCTTGCATTGTAGAACAGGTTTATATGATAAATATGGCGCTAACGCCTTGCTTTATATAGCACAGGTCCATACAAGTCTATGGTTTGTTTTTACATTTTCCCAAATTTCAACATGAAGAGATGGCAAAAGTATTCGAACCACAAATCTATTTAAATCTGAGGTGTCGCATTTAAAAATCTAGCTTGTTTAAGCTGATGAATGGAATTTACTCTGCACCATGACAGTTTGTAATAGTGCTCTTCATTTGTTCTATGTTTAGTCCATATTCCATCCTTTTATATTATTTTACATATCACTCAAATGGCACTGTCAATACAGTGAGAAGAAGGAATATGCCTGATATAACTCGAGCTCCATATCCTTGGCTGATTTGAACAGAGCATACTAACTAACATTTTTACTAGGCAGAATAGACTTTACTGAACACCCACACAAACAATGAGGTATTTGGAAATGTCAGCCTCCAATGGGAGTGTTTCACATTTCTATTGTTCTTTATTTTTATTCCAGTTTTCCAGGATTTGTATGAATGCCTTGCCCTTAAAATTGCCAACAGGCTTTGACAATTGTGCTGAAAATATCTCTTCCTGTGAATATGTACGCCCTAATTCCATTCCTCTGCTTTCTCCACCTATTTTTTATAATCTTTCTTTTCAAATACTTATCCAATTTCTTTATATTCAATGTTATAGTCTCTGCCTCATTACCACTTCTCATAAAACATTCCATGCTCCGACAATCTTCTGCGTGATAGAGTTTCTTTTAATTATCTCTTCAATTTTCCAGTGGTAATCTGCTATGTCTGCTCTCAGTGCACTTAGCTGCTAAAACCTGTCATTTCGAAAACCTCTCAGATCCTCCTTAGCAATCTCAGTTTTAGTACAGGCCTTGATTTTTCAAGCTGTCCTCATAACAACACATCCTCAGGTTCCCTGTATCATCCCAACTAACCAATTGTAAATAGTAGCAAATAGATTGAGTAGGAGTCAGCTGTTTGTCTTTTGAACTTACCCTGCCATTCAACATAATCATGGCGATCTTAATGCCATACTTCTGCTCACTCCCCATTCAAGGTAGTCTTTGTGTCTGTAAATGTATCTTATCACCTTTTTGACAATTGACCACCCTTTCAAGAATTGAATAACAGCAGAAAGGTAATGCGGACAAAATAAATCTTTGTATTTGTTGATAAGATATTTTAAAACTTCTAATTCCTGAATAAACATTATTGCACTATTCCTATACTAACCTATTTTATTCTGCCCCAAGTTCCCAACTACCAAAAGAGGATAACTATACTTATTCCATTTCTGGTGTTCCCGCAACCACTGATCTCACCTTAAGGACTCCTTTACATGCTATTTTATGCTCTTGTTATTTATTGCTATTTATTTATATTTGCATTTGCTCAATTTATGGTTCATTGATCCTGTTTACAGTTATTGATATATAGATTTGCTAAGTATGCCCACAGGAAAAATAATCTCAGGTTTGTATGTGGTGACATGTGACTCTGATAATAAATTTTACTTTGAACTTTGATTTGTACACTCCATAATGGTTAGTGGTTAACTGGTGTTAAGGATCTAGAGGTGCAGAGAGGAAGTAAAAGGGCTGTGGTGAACTGAGAACTGGAAGAAGGGAAGTAGTGCTTAGGAGCAGGCAAAGATTAAACAGTATCATGGAGCATGCTGAAGTTCCTTGTGCTAACAGGTGGTTCAAATAGGTTCCACGTCACATGTCACTATCACAAGGACTATGGATTACAGTTTCCAGTGTTTAGTGCATTGATACTAGAATAATCAGCACTTTCTTACCAAATGTCACCGCATTGAAATTAATGTGTGGGAGCCAGTAACTACACAAACAATGACCTAATGAGGATCCTTTAATTCATCCATTGCTCTCGACTTACTGTAAGATTTGTTCTTAGTTGAACTGTGAGTGAACACTGAAGTCTATAAGCCCCTATTCTGCCCTAGAATTCAGAAATATGCAGCATGCATGTTAATAACATCATCACATGCTTGAAGATCACCAGGGAAGCAACATCTGAACCTATATGAATCACAACAGGAAGTGCCAATCCAATATCCCAAAGGGTAAAAATTCCAGTAGAAATGGGTGCAATCATTTCAAAACAGATATAAAGCATGTTCATGCATGATTTATACAGAAAAGCAGATCATTTTTTTCCTTAATCTAGTTTCCAGGCTCCTGTCAGAGGCTTGTAGAAAATGATTTGCATGATAGTTGAGTTTTCAATCCACAAGAGAGGGAAAATACATTAATGTTTAAAAACAGGGAGCAAAGAGGACAGAGGTGAGGTGAAAGGACAGGTTCAGAGAGGTGTAGAATGGAATAGCACATTGCTTGGACCCTTGTAGATATTATTTACATTAAATAATATGGATGAAGTAGCAAGTGTAAGCTTGTTAAGTTCAAATAATATGAATGTTGAGGGCAGAGGGTGCAATTGACAAACTGCAAGAGAATGCAGATCAGTCACACGACTGGGTGCTGAAATAGCAAACTAAATTTCATTGCAACAATCAGCTATTGCAGTGAATTGAGAAAGGTTTACAAAGCAATATAATATAATATTAACAGGAAGATTTAATATCGAGATACTGAGGCAAAGGAATTAAACAACTAAATTGAATTCTGGGATATGTAGGCAGGATATTGGAGTATAAATCAACAGAAATTATGTTACTGTTCTCAGAAACACTGGTCTAGCTTCATTTTGAATGCAGGGGAGAGTTTTTGATTAATGGGTTTATTGCAACCCAAGTGATTTTGTGAGCTGGATGTAGGGACCAGAGAAAGAAATGGACAGCTCTGATCAAAGTTTACAGATAGAGCTCCTTAAAGGGTAATACATCCACAGAAGAACTTGAGGAGAAGTAAAACAAAATTAATTCTAAGAGGGGTTATTGATAAGTTTGTGGCCTAAAGTAGAAGGAATCAATTTTAGAAAACCTAGCACATATATTTTTCAACATAGTCTCCTCCTACATTTACACACTTAGTCCAGCGGTTGTGGAGCATACGGATCCTTCTTTGTAGAAGTCGGTGTCTTGGACCTCCAGAAGTGGTCCACAGCAGGGGTGATTGATAAGTTTGTGACCTAAGGTAGGCAATAACTTCAAGCTTTCTGAATTGTCACTCAAAGAGTTGACCTGCACATGCATGTAACGAGAGCTGCATAACTCACCTCCTTCTACCGTAGGCCACGAACTTATCCATCACCCCTTGTAGATATAAAACAAATGAGCTATGAGAAGAATGTAGATAATTTTATACATCATTGTATGGAAGAAAAATCATTAGGTAATTACTTTGAGGTACTATTTGATTATAGTGCCAGCTGTAGCTTATTGCAAGAATTCTAACCAAAGTCAGAGGGTTATGTCTGCAAGTCCTACTCTGGAGATGTGAGCTCAGAGCACAGTATAACACAGAGTGAAGACAGAGTTATAAGGTAATAAACTTCAAATGCACCTTTATATTCAAATTATCACCTACATTCTCAGGTACATATAGAAGGGCTCTGACCACTCTTTCAAATAAAGACTTGAGAGATCTTTATCCAATAGTGAATCATTTAACAGGATTGCCTTGTTAAAATTGCATGGGACCTTGTTTTGCACAATTGCCTTCACTTTTGCTTCATTGACATTGATGAGCCATTGGGTGTGTTGAAGTATATATTTTTTCAATTTATTTTCTTTGTTGATTGTTCCTTTTATCTTCCTTCTTCTTGATTTCCTTGTTTCAATCTCTTCATTATTTCACTCCTCAAGAATATCTTGTACAGAGCTGGCTGCTCCAGAATTACTCAGAATCCATGGTTTGTAATTGGTTGTCATGTCTAAGTATGCTGATTGTGACAGACAATGAATGTCATTGGTCTGTTGTTCTGGGAGCACAAAGTTCATTGTATACTCCATAATGTACTGGTTAGGCACAGGAGTACATTCAGCCAGAGACTCATTCCACCAAGATGTAACACTGAGCGTCATAGGAAGTCATTCCTACCTGTGGCCATCAAACTTTACAACTCCTCCCTCGGAGTGTCAGACGCCCTGAGCCAATAGGCTGGTCCTGAACTTATTTCCACTTGGCATGATTAACTTATTATTATTTAATTATTTATGGTTTTATATTGCTATATTTCTTCACTATTCTTGGGTTGGTGCGGCTGTAACAAAACCCAATTCCTCCTCGGGATCAATAAAGTATGTCTGTCTGTCTGTATATCAAGGAAGGAAAATTATGTGAGTTTGGGTCAGGATCTAGTCTTGGGATAGTATAAGGAAGAAATTCCCATAAACGGAAGAGAAGCCTCAGGCTTATAAAGGAGTAAGCTGCTGGGGTCTTTTCAGAATTGTAACTGGTAGGCTTGATAGTTAATAAGGGGTGGGAGAAGGGCTTGATGGTTATGGGCAGGCTTGCAGGTAGGGGCTACTAGATCAGCAGGATGGCCTTTAAAAAGACCATGTTGGCAGGAGGAACTTGTGTTGACTACGAGTGGGCAGGTGGAGTGAAAGGGAAATGTGTAAGTAAATATCTTTTGATGGTCTATCTAAGATATATCCCTACTGTGTAGGCAGAGCCCATTTAAATTGTGTAGCAGATTTGCACTCTACCGAATACTCCAGACTATGTGCATCTGATGCGGAAATGGCAAAAAAACAAGAATGAGACACAATCACATCAAGTGTCTGCTTTTCAGTGACCTTTTATTTCCCATTGAACTTTGATCATGTTTCCTGAAGAAAACAGAACTCCACATTGTCCAACTTCTCAGCAAAAAGACACAAATTCAATATAAATTCAGTAAGTTTCATTTTCTTGTGGGCATTATCAATGAATTTATAGAACAACAGAATGCAGAAGACAACAGTGCAAATACAAAAAGAAGAAATAATAATAATAATTAACTATCGAGAACATGAGATGAAGTGTCCTTGAAAATGAGTCCATAGGCTATGGGAACATTTCAATGATGGGGCAAGTGAAGTTGAGTGAAGTTAAGAGTCTGATGGTTGAGGGGTAATTACCATTCCTGAACCTGATGGTGTGAATCCTGAGGCTCTTACACCTTCTTCCTGATGGCAGCAGTGTGAAGAGAGCATGTCCTGTGTGGTGGGTGTCTCTGATGATGGACACTGATTTCATGTAGATGTGCTCAGTGGTTGGGAGGACTTTACATGTGACTTACTGGGCTATATCCAATACTTCTTGTAGGATTTTCTGTTCAAGGGTATTGGTGTTTCCATAGCAGGCTGTGATGCAGCCAGTTAATATACTGTCCACTACACGTCTATAGAAGTTTGTCAGAGTTTTAGATGCCATGCCAAATCTCCACACACTCCTAAGGAAGTAGAGGTGCTGTTGTGCTTTTTTTCGTAATTACACTTTCATGCTGGGCCCAGCATGTTAAATTATCTTTAATAACTTAAAAATAGCATTAGCAAATCACATCCACCAGAATCAATTGGCCACACTGGATAGAGACTGCGGAGCATTCAGCCAGTATTTTTAATGAGCTTGCTTCACATTGATGTTGAACACTCCGCTGACCATCCTGGAGAAATTGTGTCCTGGATAAAACTACTGAAAACTAAAGGAGAGACAGTAATAAGTGAAGTTCAGCTGGAAAGAAGAAATGAAGAAGGAAGTCATTTGGTCCAATGGCCCCCTTGACATGTATTCTCCCACTCTAATTGCCTCATTCAACTTCATTGCCCCACCCCTCCAAGTCAATCATGATTCTCCTTCCCTTAGCACTTAATTCCAACACAGCCAGCAAATCTGATATTTTCAGCATACACAATAACAAGGAACTTCTTCTAAGCTGCATAGTTGATCTGTTACTGCCTACCTTGCATTTATGGACCTTTGTTTTTGACTTACCCATAAGCAATACAATTTAACCACCAGCCAAGATATAGACCCAGAGATACATTATTTACCTTCCAACACCGACTAAACAACGTTGACTAGACAGTGATCTGGAGATATGAACGATGCTATAAAAATGCAATTCTTTCTTTATCTTATGTAAAAAGATGGAAAATACTGATGGAGGTACTGATGCTGTAAGATGTACCTTTGTGAGGGAGAAATCTCAGGTTTTCGGACCGCGTTAGTTGAGAGGTCAGTGATGATAAATTTTGCACCAAGATTGCAATGTACATTTAACATTGGAGATAAGAAAGTTCACAAAAGGCAGACAGTGAAGCGTTGCTGGTGATAATGCGGGGTTTCTTAAAACATTGAGCTGTGTTTCTGCGATTTCGCAGTGTAGAAGTAGAGGCCGGACAGCTGCTGTAATACCACCTACATTCCTGCAGAGGGCAGGCAACCCAAGCAACTGCTTTTAAGGGAATGAAGCTGACAAGAATTCAGACTACATCTGACAAGTGCATGCTGGGAGATTGATTTTCCATTCTGCATTGGTAATATCTTTACATAAGGTAAAGAAAAAATTGCATTTTTATAGCATCTTTCATGACTCTATATCACTGTACAAAGTTGTTTAGTCACAGTTGGAAGGTAAGGATTGCAGCAGACAACATATATAAATGGGCTATGGCAACAATATTAAAGATCAGATAATTGGTTTCTCTGCACTATGACTGTCTGAATGACAAATATCGACTGGAGTGTTTGAAATTTTAATTTTAGAACCAAATCCATGCTGTGGTTTATATAAAATCACGCTCTTTCTGTTAGAACTGCGATAACGCATCATGAAACTTAGTGGGTGTGGGGCTGTTGGAGCTAGAACATTGACTGGAATCTGTTATTAAGGAAATGAAAAGATTCAACAGCACAGCTGCTGGGTGCCTTATAGTGTTATGGCAAATGTTGAGTATTAAATGAACAGCTGGCACACATATTAAGGACAATTTCCGATGTACACAATTGTAGCAAAAGGATTACATCATTGTTTTTCAGATTGATCTGCTGTGTGATGTATCTGGAACTGACCTATGAACCAGCCTTGGAGAGCTGGTGTTATGTCTATAACTGCTTTAGAATAAGCCAGGATCTTTGAAATACAAGTCAATACTTTAATTCAAACCAAGAGCAACTATAATATCATATGCCACATGTACATATGATTCATTTGCATATTTAAATCCAAATAAACCAGACTGATTTCCCCCATTGAAAGTGATTCATATGTACACAGCGAACATGAGATCAGACTGATAACTCACTTTCTCAGAAGCTTACACATTTTTAGTGTAGTTGTGTCTCTGGCACAGTGGATGCTTTTTAATCAGATGAGAGTGTGACATCCTGATTCAGCTCACATTGACTAAGCAATTGGTTCTGAAGCTACTTCTGGAATAAATTTGCCATTATGGATTTCTTCAATATGTTCTGCTATGTCGCTCACCACAATTCTTCGGTCGATATGGACAATTTTGGCTTTTTCCTCAGTCCACACAAGACATTGTTTAGCAATGCAACCTCATGCAATCACACCAATATCCCACTCCTCAGCATTATACTTGTTTTATCAGCCTTAACATTCCCACTTGCTTCTGTTTTGTAAACTGTTTCTCTTTGTCTCTTCACAATAAGTAGACAGGATGAGAATCATAATGTGGTTTTTGTTCCAATTGCTGCCTCTGCATTCTCTCTCCTCCAAACCAGATTGTATTGAATTTGTTTACCATGAAACAACAGCTCTGTAGGGCTGAATCCTGTCAAATGCAATGTTGCATAAGAGTTGAATAAGAAATTAAGTAAATGATGATTCACGGATGCATTGAAATAGCTCTGGAAAAACTTGTCCTTCCCAGGCTTACTTAAAAACATGAAAGAATATTTTAGCTGCCTTGCTACTGACTGGATGGGAATGGGAAATTAATAAATATTCTGTACCTTCTGCCACCCCCAATCCTTCCCACCCTAATTAGAGCAGTAAAAAGTTAAGTCAAGTTGAGGTCCATTATCTGACACATTGTTACCACAGGGAGATAGGGTGGTGAAAAAGGCATTTAGCATGCTCCCCTTCATCAATTATATCTCTAACTATAGGAATTGAGACGTTAGGCTGCAAGTCTAGAAGCTGTTAATCAGGCTCACCTAGAGTATTATACACAGCTGAAAGACGTCCATAAATTGAAAAGAATTAAAAAAAACATGAGATTTTTGCCAGGACTTGAGAGAGAGGTTAGGCAGGCTAGGACATTATTCACTGGAACATAGGAGACTGAGGGACAATGTCATAGAAGTGTATACATATAATCATGAGGGACATAAGTAATGTGAATACACACAGCATTTTCCAGAGAAAGTGAATCAAAAGAAAGAGAACTCAGGTTTAAGGTGAGAGGGGAAAGATTTAAAAGAGATCTGAGAGATAACATTTTCATGCTGAGGGTGTTGCATATATGGAAGGTGCTGCCAAACAGAGTGATTGTGGAAGGAACAATAACAACATTTAAAAGACACTTGGGTACACGGAAGCAAAAAAATTAGAGCCTCATAGGTGGTGACATGACCACAGATTCGGCAGTGCAGTAGATACGGCATTTGCGCTCGTGTCAGCTAACTATTATCTAATTGTTAACTCCATACTTGTCGTCGTAGTGCTTGTAAAGACTTGGACAGAGTACAACAACGCTTTGCTGCCTGTTTGTTTGCGGCCTTGCCTGAGAAAGTGGACTGTCGAGTCAACTGACTCTGAAGACTAGCGGTATTTGTTTAAAGTTTAGATGTTCTTTTCAGCCGCAGAGTAGGCTTCATTTTCCTTTTGAGAGTAGTTAACGACCCTGTTTGGCCTAGCGTTTATTGTTTTATTTTCCCTTTAACACTGTTTGCATTAAAGTTTGTGAACTATTGACCCACTTCGGAGTCCCTCACTCCATATTTGGGTCATATCCAAACCTGGTAACAGCAAGTCTCGACACACACAAAGATGGACCCAGCAGAGAGAGAGCAGCTGACCTTGGCTGTGAGATTCATTGGTCAGGTAGGAGACAAGTTACAGGCAATGGAATATGTTCTCAGTGAAGTTATGGAGACAATGAGGCAGATAACCTTGTGCCAACAAGACCAATCTCACTTGGAGAAACAGTTATCATAACTATCCGCAACTGTTCAACAGCTCACCACAGACAATCGGACTCGGGTGTCTGCGATTTCTGCACTCCAGGCCGCCGTCCACAATCTTACTGTGAACAGCCAGCATCAGCTGACAGTTATTAGCACTCTTGCCAATGCAATTCAACAGCCTCAGGCCGTCTCAGTCCCACTCCCAGCATCTCGCAGGTCCTTCTTTTCTGCTGCCCCTGACAATCTCTGCTACTAATGCTTCCACTCCTGGACCAGAGCTGACACCCACATTCGGATCCCTACTGACACCCGCATCCATACAAGAACCGAGTATTCCACCTTCAGGCAGATATTCTGGTGATCCCGATGATTGCAGGAATTTTATTACCCAAAGCGAGCTGACATTCCAAGCCCAGCCTGGTCCTTTTGGTGTACATGGTCAATCTTCTTGATGGACCTCCACTCAGCCTGTTCAATGCTTTACGGGAGCAAGGATACCCTGCAGCCTAGTCGTTTCAACATTTTGTGGTGAAGTTAAGGAGGGATTTTGATCTTCCAGTACGGGGTCAGGAGGCTGATCACCGACTCTTGGACCTGCACCAAGGCAGAGGAACGGTGAGAGCCTATGCAGTTAAATTCCGTACCCTTGCAGTAGAGACGGGTTGGAATGAGAGATCTCTCATCACTGCCTTCCAGCGTGGACTGAACGCAGGGGTCCAGCATGAGGTCGCTGTCCAGGACGAGCAGAATTGTCTGGATGACCTGATTAATCTTACTATTCGAGTTGACGACTGGGTGACTGAGTGGCGCAGGGAAAGAATGTTTCAAACTTCCTGTTCACCATCTTTTCTTCCCCTCACCCCCCAGCACCCAGCCCGTGGACATGGAGGAGCCTGTGCAAGTGGGGCACATGTGCCTGTCTCAGGAGGAACGAGAGCGGCGCCGGAGAACAGGTTCCTGCCTCTGTTGTGGTGATCCAGGACACCTCCGGGTGACATGTTCCAAGCGTCCAGTAAAAGAGAATACCCGTCAGCAGGGAGGGGAATCCCGATGGGTCTGTTCTCTCTTCAGTCAGCTTCTCTTAATTCTGTAATGCTCGCAGCTTCCTTGTTGTGGAGGTCTCAGACCCATGAACTTAAGGTGTTTATCGACTCTGGTCATCTGGGAATCTTATGGACATCTCTCTTGCTCAAAGATGGGGAGTCCTAACTCAGGAATTGAGAGAAAAGATCAACGTCGAGATGCTGGGCGGTCGACCTCTGGGAACTAGCAAGATCCACCTGGTGCTCCAAGGCAACCATCATGAAGAAATATCTTTCTATCTGGTTAATTCACGTGAACTGCCACTGGTACTTGGTCTCCCTGGTTATCCTGACATAACCCATTGATCGATTGGTCACCGAAGGTACTCAAAGAGTGGGAGCCAGCATGCCTGCCTATCTGTCTGGGTCCAGCTTAAATCCGTTCCATGAATCCCCTCCTGTGTCAGCTAAGGGTGTGGACACGTCTGGGATTTTGGCTGAATATGCGGATTTCCTTGATGTTTTCAGTAAAAGAGAGGCCACCACCCTGCTCCACACCAGCCATACGACTGTGCCATAGACTTTCACCTGGCACTAGTACCCCCCCCCCCCCCACCCCTGGGCCGGCTCTTTTCGTTCTCTCATCCTGAAACAGTGGCCATGGAGGAGTACTTCAGGGAGGTATTGAGCATGGGGTTTATCCGTCCATCAACCACGCCGGCAGGAGCGGGCTTATTTTTTGTGAGCAAGAAAGATGGCAAGCTCCATCCCTGCATTGATTATCGGCCCCTGAGCAACATCACTGTGAAGAACCGCCACCCTCTTCCCTTGCTGGCTTCTGCGTTTGAACATCTCCAGGGAGCAACCATATTTTCCAAAATTGACCTGCACAATGCTTACAATCTGATTCGCATTAGGAAAGGGGATGAGTGGAAAATGGCTTTCAACACCTCTAACGGCCACTATGAATACCTGGTGATGCCTTTTGGTCCGTCCAACACCGCTACTGCATTCCGGGCCTTGCTTAACGATGTGCCCAGGGACATATTGAACCAGTTTGTGTTTGTGTATTTAGATGACATCCATATCTATTCCCACTCTCATCAGGAGCACGTCCAGCATGTCCGGAGAGGACTCAGATGGCTTTTTGAAAAGTCTGAAAAATGTGAATTCCATAAAGACCAGGTGTCGTTTTTGGGCTATGTACTCACCCTATCCAGTGTTCAAATGGACCCTAGTAAAGTTCAGGCAGTTGCAGAGTGGCCCAAACCGTCTACAGTCAAACAGGTACAGTGCTTCATGTGGTTTGTGAACTTTTATCGCCGCTTCATCTGGAATTTCAGCTCTATTGCGGCTCCAATTAATACACTCTCCAAGAAGACCTCGGCAGGATTCCATTGGACGGACGATGCCGAACAAGCATTTTCCGAGCTAAGGCAACGCTTCACCACTGCAACGCTGCTGCAACACCCAGACCCATCTCAGCCATTCATCGTCGAGGTGGATGCGTCCGATGTTGGCATTGGAGCTGACCTCTCTCAGCGCTAGTCTGCGGATAGCCAGCTGCACCCTTGTGCCTTTCTTTCTCGTCGCTTGACTCCAGCCGAGGGGAATTACGATGTTTTTAACCGGGAACTTCTGGCTGTCAAGGAGGTCCTGGAGGAATGGCGACACTGGCTGGAAGGGGGCAGAGCATCCATTCTTGGTCTGGACAGATCACAAGAACCTCTCCTATATTCAGTATGCAAAGAGACTCAACTCTTGTCAAGCCCTGTGGGCTCTCTTCTTCACACGGTTCAATTTCATCCTCACTTATCATCCCGACAACAAGAGTACAAAGGCCGACACTCTCTCCCGGCAGTTCGACGGATCTGAGGACAATGCCGATCCAGAGCCAGTCTCCCTTGCTCGTGTATCGCTGCTCTGGTGATCTGGGGAATAGAGGCAGAGGTGAGGGCCGCCCAACAATCAGATCCAGGCCTGGATGGGGGATCTCCCGACCGGCTGTTTGTCCCTGCTGCGGTGCATTCCAAAGTGTCGGAATGGGGTCACTCCTCCCGTCTGGCTGGACATCCGGGAATTCAACGGACTCAGGAGTTTATAAAGAGATAATTTTGGTGGCCATCTATGTCCCAGGATGTCCATGACTTTGTATCTGCCTGTCGCACCTACAGTCGGAACAAGACATCACGCCAGGGTCCTGCGGGCCTGTTATGTCCACTGCCTGTGCCCCTCTGCCCCTGGTCCCACCTCTCAGTAGATTTCATCACTGGCCTGCCCCCGACTAATGGAAGCACCACCACTGTGGTCGTTGTGGATTTGTTTTCCAAGGTCGCCCACTTCGTTGCCCTCCCCAAGCTCCCAGCGGCTCGTGAGACTGCCACACTCATGGGTCAACACGTGTTCAGGATCCATGGCTTTCCTCAAGACAGAGTGTCTGATCATGGACCACAGTTCACTTCTCGCTTTTGAAAGGCTCTCTGCTGTCTTGTAGGAACCACAGGCTGCCTCTCGTCTGGCTTCCACCCCCAATCTAATGCCCAGACTGAGAGAGTGAACCAGGAGTTGGAGACCACCCTGCGCTGTCTTGCCTCTTCCAACCCCACGTCCTGGAGTTCCCAATTGGTTTGAGAAGAGATCGCCCACAATAACCTCCAGTTGTCCTCCACTGACATGTCTCCCTTTGAATGCCAGAAGGGATTCCAGCACCCGCTCTTCCCTGATCAGGAGATCGATGTAGGATTCCTGTTGCTGAACTGCTGATCCAGCACTACAAGCGCACCTGGAGATGAGCCAGGGCTTCTCTGCTGCGCGCCCAGAAACGGCGTTCCCGGCAGGCTTCGTCAACAGGTAAGGCCATTCGAGCCAGGAGAGGAGGTCTGGTCGGCATCAAGGGATCTTCCCCTGAAAGTCGAGAACCAGAAATTGGGACCACACTACATGGTATCATTTGTAGTGGAAAAGGCTGTAAACAAGGTGTCTTATAAATTACATCTACCAGCGTCACTGAAGATCCACCCAGCATTCCATGTTTTCCAGCTCAAGCCAGTTACTACCTCTCCCCTGACCCCAGTCACCCCACCTTCCCCTCCTACCCACCTGGTAGATGGTTCCCTTGTCCCTGGTGCAGCACCTCCTGGCATCTCACCGGGTACGTGGTAAAGTCTAGTAAATTGTGGGTATGGTCCAGAAGAACATACTTGGATCTCAGTGAAGGACATCTAGGACAAATTGCTGATCTGGGACTTCCAGCGGACACAGATTAGTGGCACCTCATGGGCTGTGCCTAGAGAGGGGGGCCCTGTCACAACCACGGATTCAACAGTGCAGTAGATGCGACAATTGTGCTTGTGAATATGCACCAGTCAGCTCATTATTATCTAATTGTGATAGTATTTAACTCCATACTTGTCATTGTAGTGCTTGTCAAGACTTGGGCAGAGTAGAACAACACTTTGCTGCTTGTTTGCATTTGGCCTTGCCTGAGAAATTGAACAGTCGGGCCAGCTGACTCTGAAGACTAACGGTATTTGTTTAATATTTAGATGATCTTTTCATCCGCGGTGTAGGCTTCATTTTCCATTTGAGAGTTTTAGTTAACGACCCTGTTTGGCCTTGCATTTATTGTTTTATTTTCCCTTTAACGCTGTTCACATTAAAGTCTGTGAACTATCGACCTGCTTTGATGTCTCTCACTCCGCACTTGGACCACATCCGAAACTGGTGACATGTAGATAATTGGTATGAGCTTAAATGGTCATCATGAACAGCATGGATGAATTGGGCCAAAAGGCCTGTGTCTGGCCTGAATTGCTCTATGACTCAATAACTCTATCAATTAACATTTTCATAAATACCATGTGTTGTAAGGATCAAAGCTATTCTTTATCAGCAGAGCAACCTAGAGTTGTAGGGTAACCTATGCACTCTTCCAGCATGTTCAAGCTGATTCTCAACCTTGAGAAGATGGTGAATTCTAAAGAACATTTCTGTATCAGAATTAGGTTTACTATCTGATATACAATAACAGATAGATAGATATTCAGGCAGATGGGGCTCATCAGCCATGGTCGGTAGCTCACCTAGAAGAAGGATATCTCAAGCCTTGGCTGCCTTGCAGCTACATCCACTCATAGGGAAGACCTTGGGAGTAAACCCTGAGGGAAATATCTGGAGCTGGAGTCCCAAAGGCATTCCTACATTGAGTTCAATGCTGACTGGCAGCTCCTGCGGTGCTGCTGGTACCAAACTGTATCGGTCTCCATTCCTTTTGGGTTCATCAGATGCATGGAGATGGGGAGCTTGCTACATGAGCAACAGTTTGCTGTCCATATCATACTGCGGGGGTCCTTTAAGATGGATGCCATCTTTTTGAGGCTGTGGTAAACTATGTATCCCTGTCTGTACATGCCCCCCTGCTGACTGCTCCTGTGGCTCCTCCCACAGACCCCTGGATAAAGACGATTGGGGCACTGCTCCTCCCTCAGTCTCCGAGATGTCGTGCTCCCTTTTGCTGTTAATAAAAGCCTATCATTCACTTCCAGTCTCTGAGAGTTATTGATGGTGCATCAGAGGCATTGCCTTGTGAAGATGTCCCTCATGCTGAGGAGGCTAATGCTCATGATAGAACTGGCTGAGTTTACAACCCTCTGCTGCTTTTTTCAATCCTGTGCAGTGGACCCTCCATACCAGAAGGTGATGCAACCAGTTCAAATTCTTTCCACATTAAATCTGTAGAAGTTTGTGAGAGTCTTTGGTGACCTATCAACTCTCCTCAAACTCATTATGAAATTTAACTGCAGACATGTCTTCTTCATAATTCTATCAATATGCTGGGCCCAGGATAGATCATCAGAGATGTTGACACCCTGGAATTTTAATTTGTTCACCCCTTAATGAGTACTGCTATTGGTTCCCTTAACCTCCCATTCCTGAAGTCCACAATCAGCTTCTTTGTCTCACTGACATTGAGTGCAAGGTTGTTGTGACAACACTCATCCAGCCAATCGATCTAGCTTACTTCTGTATGCCTTGTTACCATATGAGATTCTGCCGATAATAGTTGTGTCATTGGAGAATTTAATGTTTGGACAGTGCCTTGCCATACAGTCATGGGAGTGGGGAGAGTAGAGAAGTAAGCTAATCACGCATCCTTGAGGTGCTCCAGTGTTGATTGTTAGCAATGGGGAGATGTTATCCGCACTGTCAGTAGTCTTCTGATGAGGAAGACAAGGATCCAGTTGCAGAGGGAGTTAGAGAGGCCCAGGTTTTAAAGCTTATTGATTAGTACTGAGTGGATGATGGTGTTGAATACTGAACAGCAATCAAAAACAGCAACATGGCTTATGTATTGATGCTGCCCATGTAGCCCAAGGCCAAATGCAGAGCCAGTGAGATTGCATCTACTGTAGACCTATTGTGGGTGATTGGTAAAATTCAGCAGGTTCAGATTCCTGCTTAGGCAGGAGGTAATTCTGGCCATGATCAACATTTCAAAGCATTTCATCATTGTAGATGTGAGTGTAACTGGATGATAGCGATTGAGGCAGCTCACCTTGCTCTTCTTGGATACCTGTATGATAGATGTCTTTTTGAAACAGTTGGAAACCTCCAACCACAGTAGTGAGAGACTGAAGATGTCCTTGAATAATCCAAACAGTTGCCCTACCAGGTACACCATTGTGGCCTGACACCTTTCAAGGGTTTACCCTCTTGAAAGATGAGCTGATGTCAGCTTCCGAGACAGAGATCAAAGGGTCACCAGACGCTGCAGGGATTTTCACAGGTGTAGTTTTATTCTCCCTTTCAAAACATGCATAAAAGACACTGATCTCATCTGGGAGTAAAGCATCACAGCCACTTATGATGTTAGGTTTTTCCTTTGTAGGAAGTAATGGCCTGCGAGCCTTGCCAGAGTTGACATGCATCCAATCCCATCTGTAACTTCAAACGGAATTGCTTCTTAGACCATAAGACATAGGAGCACAATTAGACCATTTGGCCCATCGAGTCTGCTCCACCATTCAATCATAGTTGATCCTTTTCTCCCCTCCTCAGCCACACTCCCCGGTCTTCTCACCATAATTTTTGATGTCATGGCTAATCAAGAACCTATCAATCTCAGCCTTGAATACACCCAATGACCTGGCCTCCACAGCTGTCTGTTATAAGAAATTCATCACCATCTGGCTAATAAAAAAAATTCTCTGCATCTCTGTATTAAATCGATACACCTTTATCTTGAGGCTGTGCCCTGTTGTCCTAGATTCTCTCACCATGTGAAACATCCTTTCCACATCTACACTGTCTAAGCCTTTCAATATTCAAAACGTTTCAACACACTCCCCATCATCCTTCTAAATTCCAGTGAGTACAGGCCCAGAGTGATCAAATGTTCTTCATATAATAAACCTTTCATTCCTGGAATCATCTTTGTGAACCTCCACTGGACCCTCTCCAATGCCAGCACAACTTCTCTTAGATAAGGATCCTAAATTGTCCACAATACTCAAGGTGAAACCTCACCAGTGCCTTTTAAAGCCTCAGCATCATATCCTTGCTCTTATATTCTGGACCTCTAGAAATGCATGCCAACATTGTGTTTGCCTTCCTCACCGCCAACTGACTTAACCTGCAAGTTAACAATTACGGTGTTCTGCACAAGGATTTCCAAGTCCCTTTACATCTCAGATTTTTGGATTTTCTCCCCATTTAGAAAATAGTCTGCATATTCATTCCTTCTGCCAAAGTGCATGACCATGCATTTTCCAACATTGTATTTCATTTGCCACTTTCTTGCCCATTCTCCTAATTCATCTAAGTCCTTCTGCAGCTTATCTGTTTCCTCACACGACCTGCCCCTCCACCAGTATTCATATCACTGCAAACTTGGCAACAAAGCCGTCTATTCCAGCATCTAAATTGTTGATATGCAGCATAAAATGAAGAGGTTCCAACACCGACCCCTGCGGAACATCGCACGTCACTGGCAGCCAACCAGAAAAGGATCCTTTTATTTCCACTCACTGCCTCCTACCAATCAGCCAATGTTCCAACATGCCCATAACTTTCCTGTAATACCATGGGCTCTTAACTTGGTAAGCAGCCTCATGTGTGGCACCTTGTCAAAGGCCTTCTGGAAGTCCAACTGTACAAAATCCATTGCATTCTCTTTATTTATGCTACTTGTAATCTCCTCAAAGAATTCCAACAGTTTTGTCAAACAAGTTTTTCCCTTACAGAAACCATGTTGACTTTGTCCTATCTTGTGCTATGTCACCAAGTACTCGATAACCTCATCCTTAACAATTTCCAACCACTGAGGTCAGGCTAACTGGCTTATCCACAAACCTACATGTCCAGGTAGACCTATTGTCTCAGCTTGCTCCTGCCCCACCGAACTCATTTCTGCATACCTTGACACTGTTTTATCCCCCCTTGTTCAATCTCTTCCCACCTATGTTTGTGACACTTCTCACGCTTTGAATTTTTTCAATAATTTTAAGTTCCCTGGCCCCCACCACCTTATTTTCACCATGGACATCCAGTTCCTATATACCTCCATCCCCCACCAGGACGGTCTCAAAGCTCTTTGCTTCTTTTTGGATTCCAGACCTAACCAATTCCCCTCTACCACCACTCTCCTCCATCTAGCAGAATTAGTTCTTACTCTCAATAATTTCTCCTTTGGCTCCTCCCACTTCCTCCAAACCAAGGGTGTAGCCATGGGCACCCATATGGGTCCCAGTTATCCCTGCCTTTTTGTTGGCTTTGTGGAACAGTCCATGTTCCAAGTCTATACGGGTATACGTCCCTCTCTTTTCCTTCACGACATCGACGACTGCATTGGCGCTGCCTCCTGCACGCATGCTGAGCTCGTTGACTTAATTAACTTTGCCTCCAACTTTCACCCTGCCCTCAAGTTTACCAGGTCCATTTCCAACACCTCCCTCCCCTTTCTTCATCTTTCTGTCTCCATCTCTGGAGATGGCCTATCTACTGATATCTACTATAAGCCTACAGACTCTCACAGCTACCTGGACTATTCCTCTTCCCACCCTGTCTCTTGCAAAAATGCTATCCCCTTCTCACAATTCCTCTGTCTCCGTCGCATCTGCTCTCAGGATGAGGCTTTTCATTCCAGGATGAAGGAGATGTCTTCCTTTTTTAAACAAAGGGGCTTCCCTTCTTCCACCATCAACTCTGCTCTCAAACGCATCTCTCCCATTTCCCACACATCTGCCCTCACCTCATCCACCCGCCACCACATTCGGAATAGGGTTCCCCTTGTCCTCACCTACCACCCCACCAGCCTCCAGGTCCAACATATAATTCTCCGTAACTTCCGCCACTTCCAACAGGATCCCACTACCAAGCACATCTTTCCCTCCCCCCCCCCCTTCTGCTTTTCACAGGGATCGCTGCCTACGCGTCTCCCTTGTCCACTCATCCCGCCCATCCCTTCCTGCCGATCTCCCTCCTGGCACTTATCCTTGTAAGCGAAACAAGTGCTACACCTGCCCTTACACTTCCTCCCTCACCACCATTCAGGGCCCCAGACAGTCCTTCCAGGTGAGGGGACAATTCACCTGTGAGTCGGCTGGTGTGGTATACTGCGTCTGGTGCTCCCAGTGTGGCCTTTTATACATTGGTGAGACCCAACGCAGACTGGGAGACCGTTTCGCTGAACACCTGCACTCGGTCCGCCAGAGAAAGCAGGATCTCCCAGTGGCCACACATGTTATTTCCACGTCCCATTCCCATTCTGATGTGTCTATCCTTGGCCTCCTCTACTGTCAAGATGAAGCCACACTCAGGTTGGAGGAACAACACCTTATATACCAGCTGGGTAGCCTCCAACCTGATGGCATGAACATTGACTTCTCTAACTTCTGTTAAAGCCCCTCCTCCCCTTCTTACCCCATCCCTGACAATACTTAGTTGTTTGTTTTTTTTCTCTCTCTCTGCCCATCACTCTGCCTGTTCTCCGTCTCCCTCTGGTGCTCCCCCACCCCCTTCTTTCTCCCGAGGCCTCCCGTCCCATGATCCTTTCCCTTTTCTAGCTCTGTATCACTTTCGCCAATCACCTTTCCAGCTCTTAGCTTCATCTCACCCCCTCCGGTCTTCTCCTATAATTTTGCATTTTCCCCTCCCCCCACTACTTTCAAAGCTCTTACTATCTTTCCTTTCAGTTAGTCCTGACAAAGGGTCTCGGCCCGAAACGTCGACAGTGCTTCTCCCTATAGATGCTGCCTGGCCTGCTGTGTTCCACCAGCATTTTGTGTGTGTTGTTTTAACTGGTCTATAATTTCCTTTCTGCTGCCTTCCTCCTTTATTAAAGAGTGAAGTGACATTTGCAATTTTCCAGTCCTCTGGAACCATGCGAGAGTCCAATGATTTTTGAAAGATCACTACTAATGCCTCCACAATCTTTACCATGACCTCTTTCAGAACCCTAGGATGCAATTCATCTGGTCCAGGTGACTTGTGCACCTCATCCCTTGTAATAGTAACTGCACTCACTTCTCTTCCCTCACACCCTTCAACAGCTGGCACACTGCTAGTGTCTTCCACAGTGAAGACTGATGCAAAATACTCATTTAATTCATCTGCCATCTCCTTGTCCCCTGTTAGTATTTCTCCAGCCTCATCTTCTAGTCATCTTATATATCCACTCTCATCTCTCTTTTATTTTTTATATACTTTAATGTTTTTTTGATATCCTCCTTGATATTATTTGCTACCTTGGTTTCATACTTCATCTTTTCCCTCATATTGATCATCTTAGTTGCTTCCTGTAGGTTTTTAAAAGTTTCCCAATCCTCTATCTTCCCACTAATTTTTGCTTTGTTGAATGCTGTCTCTTTTGCTTTAGCATTAGCTTAGACTTCCCTTATAATCCACAGTTGCACTATTTTGCCATTTGATTATTTCTTTGGTTTTGGAATATATCTTGCAACTTCCTCATTTTCCCCAGAAACTCAAGCTATTGCTGCTCTGCTGTCATCCCTGCCAGCATCTCCTTCCAATTCACTTTGGCCAACTCCTCTCTCATACCACTGTAATTTCCTTTACTCCACCAAAATACTGCTATATCAGACTTTATTTTCTCTCCATCAAATTTCAAGTTGAACTCAGTCATATTGTGATCATTGTCTCTTTAGGGTTCCTTTACCTTAACCTCCCTCATTGCCTCTGGTTAATTACATAGCACCCAATTCAGTATAGCTGATCCCCCAGTAGAGTCAATGACAAACTGATCTAAAAAGCCACCTCATAGGCATTTAAAAAATTCACCCTCTTGAGATCTGTTACTTACATAATTTTCCCAATCAACCTGCATGTTAAAATCTCCCACATCTATTGTAACATTGCCCTTTTGAATCACCTTATCTATTTCCCATTATAATCTGTAGTCCACATCCCAGCTACTGTTTGGAGGCCTGTACATAACTGCCATCAGGGTCCTTTTATCCTTGCAGTTTCTCAACCCACAAGGATTCAACATCTTCCGATTCTATGTCACATCTTTCTAATGATTAATGCCATTCTTTACCAGCAGAGCCACTCCACCTCCACTGTCCACATTCCTGTCACTTCAATACAATGTGCAACCTTGGACTTTCAGCTCCCAAATACAATCATCATTCAGCGTGATTTAGTGATGGCCACAACATCATACCCTACAATCTGGAAAAGTGCAACAAGGTCATCCATATTACTTATTATACCCTGTGCATTGAGATATAACACTTTGAGTACTGTATTTGCTACTATTTTTGCTTCTGCATCCCTAATGCACTGATATGCACCCTTCTGGCTGCAATTTTGTCCCATCATCTGCCTGCCCTTCCTGACAGTCTGACTGCACACTATCTTTGCTTTTTTACCATCCTGAGTCCTGAAGGTAGCTTTTCACTCTTTTATTTTAGCTTTCTGTAAGTCATACCTGGAAATCTTGTAGAGTTCTGCATCAATGGTCTTGAATACCACGGATCTAGTCCTTATCAGGTTGCAAATCTCATTATTCATCCATGGTTTCTGGTTTCTTCTTTTCCACAGATACTGAAAAGTTTCCACACAACCAGTGGTACTAAATGATGCTCTGTCTGAGCCACAATTTGACCCATTTATTGTTTACCTATTGCTGCTGATGCCACCCAGCTTCTCTACCTTATTCTCACTTTTACTGTGTGTTTCTCTGCTTTATTCTTCATTCTCAGATCATGCAACCTATACTTTTTTGCCACCTACTGTACAGTCTATTGATTTTGTCCAGGCTTTTTTCCCCCTTCTAGCTGCAGAGTTTGAGGCTCTATAGTCAATGCCATTGATCAGTAATGCTCAGATGCTGGCTTAAAAAAAGATGCTGATTACTTTTTTTCAGGAACTGAATCTTTTTGACTATCCTTATTGCCACTTGTGGGGCTGGAAACTCATCTGCAACCTTCACCCCTCTATATGCCAGGTTTGACAGCCAACTGACCAATCGTCCCTCTCTCTCCAACGTACTTCCAGGCATGAATGAGACCAGTGCAATTTTCCTGCTACTCTTTCCAATCCACAAACTGTTTATTGCAGAGTAACACTGTCTGTAAGGAGTATATACGCTCTCCCCGTGACCACATGGGTTTCCTCCAATAGTCCAAAGATGTACTGGTTGGTAGGTTTACTGGTCATTGTAAACCGTCCCATGATTAGGCTAGGATTAAATCAGGGAATTGATGTGCAGCTTGGCTCGAAGGCCCAGAAGGACCTATTCTATGCTGTATCTCAACAAATAACTAAATAAAATGTTTAAAATGCTGGATGAACTTAGCAGGACATGCAGTATCTATAGAAAGGAAGACATAGTTGATGTTTCAGGCTAATACCCTTCATCAGCTCTGTAAAAGAGGGATAAGCCAGAAGAAGAAGGTGTGGGAAAGGGGAGGAGTACAAGCTGGCAGGTGAAACCAGGTGAGGGGAAAGGCAGATGGACAGGGAAGGGAGGATAAAGTATGAAGCTGGGAGGTGATAGGTGGAAAAGATAAAGGGCTGAAGAAGAAGTAATCACTTGTCAAGGAGAATTACTCTTGACTATCAATCTAAAATGATGGTGGATATTAATATTCAAAGATTCCCATGCAATAACCTCTGATACTTGAAATTTAATTCTGTATTTGGCTATGTTAAGATTTGGCTCTTCTGATATTGCATATATATTCTGACATTCTGCATAACTCTGTCTTAATTCATTGACCTAATTTCTCACTGAACTCCCAGGTCCAATTTAACTCTGTGACCTTTGTTCAAACAGTGATTCAGGTGGAATATTGCGGAGGAGATAATATCAATCAGATTGAGAACTTCACCATTTACATTTGAATTTACAGCATTGACATCAGCCTTGATTATTCCCATCTTACAAAGATATACGTGGGAATGGATAAAGGGAGGGAATGAAATGAAGGAAAGAGAGAGAGGGGGGGAGAAGGAAAGATGAGAGGAAGGAAGGAAAGGCAACAGAAAGGAAGGCTGGAAAAGTGGGAAGGAAGTTTGAGGAGAGAGAAAAGATTAGTGTAGTGCTTCATCTTAATAGAACCACTGCCTCACAGCATCTGAAGTGCAAGTTCAATCCTGAACTGAGGTGCTGCTTGTGTGGAGTTTGCATGCTCATCCTGTGACCACATGAGTTTTCATTACGTGTCCAATTTCCTTACATATCTCAAAGATCTATGAGTTGGTAATTTAATTGGCCACCATATATTGCCCCTTGTATGTGGATGAGTGGTAGAATCTGAGATAGTTAATGGGAACGTGGGAAGAATAAAATAAATGGGGTTAATGAAGGATCAGTTTAAGTGGCTGGGCTGAAAGTTCTGTTTCTGTGCTGAAGAAGTTGATTTCATTGTTAACAAAATGTATTAGCACATCATTCTAATGGCATTCAGGCCTGAAGGGAAATGTGACCTGTGCTGTAAGTGGTAGTGGTAGGACAGAGATTGGTCACTGCACAACTGTTGGTTTGGTGGTGCACAAGGTCGCAGCAATCAAGGGTGAAATTTCTTGTCCTGTTCATCTTTTCTATGATTGAAAAATGCTAAAATTTGCAAGTCTACCTCACTAGCGAGCTGGATAATGAAGACGCTGCTCAGTCACTGCTTAATGCATGGCCTACTACATCTACTCAGGGAAGTGGACATCAGAAGATTCTGCATGAGGACACAGAGGCACAGTAAATGCAACAGTATTTGAGAGAAACTTAAAGCAGATCCCTGCAGGCCTGCGTTCCTGATGTCTACTCGCTAGTGTCTGATCGCTAGAAAGTAAGCTGGATTACCTATGACTTTGCCTGAACCAGCAGGAAATGAGGGACTGCTGCACACTCATCTTGACAGAAACATAGTTCCGGGACATCACTCCAGACCTGGCCATCCAGCTAGAAGGGCAAATCCTCTATAAGACAGACAGGAATTCTGCAATGTACAACAAGATTTTTTAATGGTGAAGTGAAGGCCTTTCTACTCACTGAGGGAGTGCACTGCCATTGTGATTGTTGCTGTTTCTATTCCCCTGTCCAGCTGCTGGGGAAGTGCTGCAAAAGCTCCAGATACCATTCATAACTTCCAAGCCACTCACCCCAATGGTTTCTTTATTGTTGCTGGGGACTTCAATCATGCCAACATAAAAACGGTCCTGCCCAAGTTCTACCAGCATGTCAACTTTGAATCCAGATGAGAGAACATATTAGACCTTGTTGATGCCAATGTTCTTAGAGCCTACGAGGCTGCTCCCCCACCCTCCTCGGATACTCAGACCACGTATTCATTTTGCTAACCCTGCATGCAGACCACTGGTTAAACGAGTGAAATTGGTTTACACGGATATCAGGAACGGACCAGAAGGTGCCATCTCAGTGCTGCAGCACTGTTTAGAAGGCACGGTCTGGAGCATATTCAGGGAGGCAGTTACCTACCATCGGCACGTCAACATTAATGAATATGCAGAATCAGTGACTGGCTACATAGGATAATGCTTTGAGGGTGTTACCGTGATTATACGCTGCATAGCCAGGGCAAATGAGAAGCCATGGCTGACTGCAGAGATTCATGCACTGCTTTCAGATCAGGTGATAAGATGATCCTCTGGTCAGCAAGAGCTATGCTCTCCCACGCCATCAGGAAGGCAAAGGGAAAATTCAGACACCTTTGTGACAAAAGGGACACACAGTGCATGTAGCAAGATATACAAACCGTAACAAATTACAAGTTCACCCCTTGCGTCAATGACAGTGCCACCCCCCCTTCCTGATGCCTTTTATGCATGATTTGACACAATGAATGATGTGATAACAAGGAACAGCACCCTGTCTGACTGCAGCCGAGGTGAGGAGCATCTTAGCCAGGATAAGCCCACGCAAAACTGGCTGATCAGGTGTTGATGAATTGTACTGCTCAACGAACAGAGGCCTTAACAGACATCTTTAACATCTCTTTGCAACAGCCCACTGTCCCTGCAGGTTTCAAGGCAGCCACCATCAAACCAGTGCCCAAGAGATTGATGGTAACTGGCCTAAGTGATTAGTGCATAGCCCTCACCTTAACAGACATGAAGTGCTTCGAGTGGCTGGTAATGGATCATATTAACTCACACCTTCCAGCTACGTTGGACCTGTTTCACCTACTGGTCCACTGACGATGCCATAGCATTGGCTCGCCACTTCATATGTCAGGATTTTGTTCATCAATTTCAGCTTGGCATTTAATATGATCATCCCTGAGAGGCTGGTGGGTAAGTGGTCCTCATTGGGACGCAGCACCCCTCTCTGTAACTGGATCTTGGACTTCTTGACAGAAAGACCCCAGTTTGTCCGAGTTGACAGCAACATCTTAAGCTCCATCACGATGAGCACTGGTGCACCCCCACCCCCCCAGGGCTGCATGCAAAGCCAACTCTACACTGCCAATTCACAAATGCAGTGCCAGATCCAGCTCAAAGCACATCATCAAGTTTGCTGATGATACAACAATGGTTGGCTTCGTTAGCAACAACGATGAGTTGGCGTACAGACACAGTGGCTTGTCAAATGGTATAAGAACAATGATCTGAGTCTCAAAATTGACAAGACAAAAGAGATGATTGTGGACTTCAGGAAGGCACAGGTCAACCACTCTCCATTGCACATTAATTGCTCTGCTGTGGAGAGAGTAGAGAGCACAAAGTTCCTTGGTATGCACACAATGCACAACTAATGTGGTTCCACAATCAAATTAGTTCCTCATTATTCAAGAAGGCACAGAAGCATTTACACTTTCTGATGAGATTGAGGTGTGCAAGGCTCCCACAGTCCCATTCTAACAGCTTTCTATAGGAACACCATCGAGAGTGTGCTGTCTGGTTGTATTATTATGTGGTGCAGAAGTTGCAAGACCATAAAACCCTACAGAGGACAATAAAAATCACCAAGTGGATCATCGGGGTCTCTCTCCTCTGTTTGTGACCTTTACAATATGAAGGGCCTGAAGCAATGTTGAGGATCCCTCCCACCTTCCCACAATTCCTTTCTCTGATGACCATCAGAAAGGAAGTACAGGAGCATCAGTACTAGGACTGCCAGAATGAGTAACAGTTGCTTCCCTTGAGCTGTGAGACTAATGAATATCCTACCACCACTGAGGCCTCATCACTAGGACAGCAAAATTGTAAATTGGCGGGCTGTGATTTATGAAATGGCAGTTTCCTGGAGAAGCCCTATGATATACAATTTCTTATATGTGTCAGCTAAATTAGGGCTTCATTTATTTCATATTTTACAATATCAATGGAGGCCATTTAGCCCCTCAAGTCTCTGCCAGCCCTCAGAGTAATTCCATTAGACCCTTTCCCGCATTTATTTCACTGTAGCCTATTGTCTCTCACATGCTCATCAGCTCCACCCTGATTCTTCTACCATCCATCTATACCAGTGGTTAACGAACCTTCCCACTAGCATGTCTTTGAGATGTGGAAAGTAATTAAAGGACATTCAGAGGGAGAATGTGCAAATTCCCCACCGACATCATCTAAGGTCAGGATCGAACCTGTGTCACTGGGATTTTGAGGCAGTGTTTATGTCTTTTGTGCCACCTCACTTCACAGTTCAGCACCAAAACTCAAAGCGGTCCTAAGTAAAATTTTAAAGAAACACACAAAATAGGTAAAATTCAATTTAAAATCTCTTTGAAGAGACTTGCTTCCAAATGAATGGTTCCACGCATCTCCAAACATCTTGCTGTTCGTAAAAGTAATTAACCCTTAACAGCCTTTCCTTCTCAACAACGAGAGCACAGAACTTAGGATGCCATGAAGGAGCGAAAGAGTAAAGGGGAGAGGGAAAGAGCTCCCACGTTCATTCAAAGAAATGCACAACTCCTGTTTAGTGAGATGCATGCAGGGACAAAGGTCCTATCTGCCAATTGGACCAATGGACGTGACCAGTGGCCACTTGAAGGAGAACTTGCAAGAGTGACAGATCCTGCTTACTGGAGATATGCTGATCTCACAAGTGGTATCAGTGACCTGCACTTGCATCTGTTAAGAGGAAGTCCTCACAGAAATGGTTTGCATGCAGAAAATATGGCTTCTTTCAGAAACTTATCAGGATTTACAGAGATAGTGTAGCAAGCTGCAAACATACATGGAGTAACAGCTTATCCATTTATGTGCCATATTCAATGCTGGTTTTTATTTTTTATTTATTTAGAGATACAGCGTGGTAACAGACACTTCCCAAGTGACACTAACAAGCCCAAATACACCCAAGTGTCAAAATCAATCTACAACTCCGTACGCCTTTGAAATGTGGAAGAAAGCCAGAGTACCTAGATGAAATGCACACAAACATGGGGAAGAATGCATTAACTCCTTACAGGCAGTGGCAGAACTAAACCCGGGCTGCTGGCCTGTAGTTGCATTACGCTAACCACTACACTTCTCTGCACCATCTTGCCTACATTGGTGTTAAAGTAAGCTGTGGAGAAGGTTACCTGGTTTGCCGTGAGAAAGAGAAAAGAAAATTATCTGAGGAAGAGATATTTTATTTAATGAGAGTTTAGGGGAAGAATGCATTTCCAGCAGGAGCACTGGAGAGCAATCCAGCTGTAGTGTTGAAAACAAAGATGGTCAGTAGCAAAATGGAGAGATTCTGCAAGGAATTTGGGAGTGGGCAGGAGAATGGGATCAACTAGTTTGCTCTTATATCCATGCAAAACAGCCTTCCAGGGCAAATGCCCTCATTTTATACGGTAATTATTTTGTGATTATGTCAAATTAAATTATTCCTTGACAAGGAAGTGAGATCTCTGCCTTTGTTTGTGTTTTGTATTGTTTTCACTATTGTCTTGTTTTGCAGAGTATTTTTTCAGTCTTGTATAATTTGTGTATAACATATATTCTATGTTGTCTGAATCAATGTTCCTGTAATGCTGCCGCAAACAAGTTTTTCAGTGTACAAGAACCTCACAATATTTATGCATATACAATAAAATTGATTTAACTTGATTAATATTGTAACCATAATTTTTAAAATAGTCTTACAAGAATATTCTTAAGAACAATCCAATTGCCATTGCTATGCACTTGACTCTTGACATCACAATTTTGCTTGTTAGGATCTTGCATCTTATTGTTTACCTGCACTTCTCCTGTGGTTGTTACACTTATTTCTTGCATTCTGTTGTTGTTTACCTTGTTCTGCTCAATGCACTGTGTAGAGATTTGATCTGTATGAACAGTATGCAAGATAAGCTTTTCACTGTAACTCGGTACATATGACAATAATATATCGATTCCAATTATTCAACTGGTATCAGGCATCTCGACAAGAATTCACATCAGCTGAGTGTGATACTCCAGATGGAGTCTGACCAAAGTATAACAGAGCTGAAAGATGTTTTTCCCCATTTGCATTACAACCTCATTGGGATTAGTACAAATTGTTGACTAACACCATATTCATGCATGAAAAGCATATGCAACTGTCAGTTACTATGTGGTTTACTCTCATTAGAATTGAGTACAGAACTAAAGGGATCTCATTTTGGAAAGCTTTTAAAAATATTTCCGTCTGTGAGAATAAGGCAAGTACTTCTTCTTTGAAAACACTGTGCTGATTTGATCTTTGAAAGAACCGAAATGCAATTTCAGTCAGTTGGACAAGAAGTATTATTATCAGCACTCAACACTTCCTGCTGAGCACCAACCTGTGATTTCTGGGTCCTATTAAGAGAGTAAAAGCTGCTGATAGCATCCTCTCCCAATTTTTAGTGTCATCAGGTGGTATATAGCAATCTAGCTAGGAGCAGTTGAACTTGTGTATCACCATCTTGCCATATTGCTCCCATTTTCAAACACTTTTCAATGGGCAAAAAGAAGCATTCATGATCAGAGATGTAGACACTATTCATTTCTAGAGGGTCACTGCTCTTATATTTTAGAAGCTCCCTGTCACAAATCTGCAAAATATTGCATTGAAAACAAACCACAAAGCTGATTAACCTTGTCTGAGCATTCCGATAGAGAGCATCTCGTGTAAATCAGGTTTTCATTCCTGCAGTTATTTTTGCAGGAGTTCTTTTTTTTTCCCGGTTTCTGTTTTCAATAACTGAGTCAGAGAGGGGCTTATAGCCTTATTGTGCTGTCAAATTGAATGTGTCAATTATAGAAAATGAAATATTGATTGGTTTGTAGTCAGTCAGCTGGAGGTACTGACCCTGTCTGTAAACAAGGATGATTTTAAATATAACCTCTTCCCTGAGACAATTTTTCCAGCCGAGGAGAATACACATCACAGATCTGGCCCATTGCCAGATGAGGAAGCAGAGCACCTGTGCTCTCCTGGCTTCTGTTGCGTGCTTGCTTTATAAACACACAGATGAAACCTATCCTTCTCTCATATCAACAAGAACTTATAAGCCATAGCAACCTTCCAACTTGATCCTTTTTTATCTTATAATCTTCCAATTTCATTATTTGTGCATTAAATCAGAAACATTCATATTGAAACAAATAAGACAAAAGGAGAAAACATTAAAATCTTGTGAAGTTCAGTCTAATACCTAGACAGAATTCAAGACCCAAACAATATTCAGCACTGGGCTGATACGTGACAAGATATATTAAGTCACAAAAATGCCAGGCAACGCCCAGGCCAACGTTCATCTTCCTGACATTGAATGGCATTGATCAGCCACTAAATAGCCTGGTTGCTGGACCAGGTCAAAGATGAGCTATCCTGTGGCAAGTGACTCAGTTTCTGACACCCTAGAGCTTTTCCTTCATATGGAAGTCCTTTTTCAAGTCACACATTATTCCAATTTAGACATATATTGTCCACACTTTATTATCACTGGGTTTATATCCTAGACCTCCCAACCCAATCATCTTCATTCTAATCTCTTTCGGACTTTCTTCCAAAATTCCTCTGCCAATGTCATTTCTCACTTAAATTCTTTAGTTCAATTGACCCTCTGATTGATTACTTTTATTGGGTCATTATAGTAAGACTTCTGTTTGCATCTCCTAATCCATCTTTGGTGGGACTGATGTCTCCCATGCTTGCCTGCATGAAGAAAGGACCATTAGTCCTGATTATGGACATTAGATAATAAGAAGAGATCAGAATTCCTTAATCTGTGGTGAAGTTAGTGTCAAGATTGAATTGGTTATACCTTGGCTTCCTTCTATATTCCTTTTCACTGCATGCTGAGACCTCAGTATGTTCATGACTGTGCCGGAGATTAATACACTGACAATCCAATGTTGTATATCTTCTGGGGATTAACAAGATTATATATACTTTTTTCATTTTCATTAGCTTTATGGCTGATTAGTCTTACTTTTAAAGTATCCATCAACCACTGCAGTTGCAGCTTCTTCTTTGGTTTAACACTCAAGTTCACTCTCCGATGTTTCCACTTGGTTTGAACAAACAGGCTCCAGCTCTTCTCCTTTCTGTTATCAAGTATCTCTGTCAGCTGCTTGATGCAATTATCAGTACAATGAAAAGTCAGAACTCTGAATTAATTCCTGGAGGTCCAACACAACTTCTATAGTAACAACAGCGTTACACCTACAGCAGAGCTTCCATGCCCAACAATGTAAAAGCTTCAAAACTCGGTGGTAGTATATCAATGCCCATATCCTTTCCCAGGTCAATATCCCCAGTAAAACGGTCCTAGTTACAATAAGATGGATAAGTTGGGCAGGTCGTGTCTTTCATATTCCCATCATCAAACACTAAAAGTAGTCTGAGAATCTCAATGCAATCCGTGACAAGCACAAAGAAGCATCACAAAAGTGACAGCTGGAATACCCCTCCTCCTCACTTAAACCTGTCCTTTTGGTTACTAAATGATCCATCTGTGGATAAGCCTGCAGTTCCAATGTTGGCTTCCTTGGCTACCTCAGAACACTGAATCCCAAGGAAGTGCTTAACATGAAGTAGAGTGTGTGAACATCACACACAAAATGCTGGAGGAACTCAGCAGGTCAGACAACATCGATGGAGATGAATAAAGAGTAAATGTTTTGGGCCTGATGAAGGGTCTTGGCCCAAAACATTGCCTTTTAATTCCTCTCCATTGATGCTGCCTGACCTGCTGAATTTCTTCAGCATTTTGTCTATTACAGTACTCTGGATTACCAGCATCTGCAGAATCTCCTGTGGTTTAAGCGTGTGAACATTGTGTGTACGTGTGAGGAATGCATAGCAAGTGCAACTGTGTATGGAGTACAATTTGAGCAAATGGAGGAACATGTGTGTGAGAAGTGTATGTACAGATATACAATAGTGTGTCTGTGAAATGTGAAGACCAAGTTGTCATTTGTGAAATGTCAAATAGTGGGGGTGAGAGATGTTGAGCTTAAGTGGAGAATTTGGTTGCTGGGGTGTGAAAATGCTGATAGTTGCCCAAATGTTGAGAGCATCTTGTCACATTCAGATTTGTGGTTAGAATTGGGGGAGCGGTGGTTGTACATTGGAGTTTGGAGGGGTCTGATGGTGCTTAGCGTATTCCAGTTAGTTGGAGGAGAATGCAGTTCAAGGTTGGGCATTTTATACAAACCAAGCTCCATCCCGTTAAAATCTGAACTGGGCAGATTTGACGTGATTGGATTCCTGTCTCAAATATTGTGAATTCTGAAAAACTCTCACTTGAGTCATGTTTAGCTATTGCATGTATGTTTTGTGTGTGTGTATGTGTGGTTTGAGGGAGAAATGAGATGCATGTAAGAATGTGCATGTGTGTAAGTAGTGAGGAGTATGTGTGTGTGTGTGTGTGTGTGTGTGTGTGTGTGTGTGTGTGTCTGTATGCACACGCACGTGTATCATGCATGGGATGTATGTTCCTTAAGGTTGTTATAGCCGTGGATGATAATGGGAATAAGCTCCCACTACCTATTAAATGCTCCCAATGGCGTGTGCCTCAAATAGTTTCTAACAACCAAGTCCTGCTCCTGGCCACATGTGGCTTAGCTACTAACCCCGGTAGTAGCTAATAGAACCGTTTCTACTGACAGGAGAAGTGGCAAAGGCCCATTATTGCTGCCTCAAAAACCAGTTGCTTCGGGCAGATGGGGCTTGTCAGCTGTGATTGACGGCTCATCTAGGAGAAGGAAGACTCTGATCTCAGACCTCTGCTGCCATGTAGCTATACCCACTCATGGGGAAGGCTTCAGGAGTAAACCACGAGAGAAAAATAATGGAGTTGGAGTCCCTAAGGCAGCCTTAATTGAGTTCAACGCAGACTGGCAACTCCTGCGACACTGCTGGTACCGAACTGTATCAGTCACTGCCGTACCTTTAGATTCATCAGTTGGGTGGAGAGGGGGAGCTTGCTACATGGGCAACAGCTTGCGCTCCATATTGTACTGCCCTAGCCTGCATATCTAGATAGCTTGGACACAACATCCATAGTCAACTCTGACCAATGAAGGCCTCACTCATTCACTCATGGTCATGGAGAAACACGTCTTTTAGCCTAGCTTCTCCACGTAACCTAGTTGCATTTGGCCCATATCTCTTTATGCTTTTCCTAACCATATACCTGTCCAAGTGTTTTTTATATGTTGTAAATGTAGCTATCTCTACCATCTCTGTGAACTTGTTCCATATACCCATAAACCTCTATGTGAAGCATGCCCTTCACATCTTTCACCCTCTCACCTGAAACCTATGCCCTCAAGTTTAAGACTACTGTCTTAAGAGATGAATTATAAATCTTTGAAGGAACTGTACAGGACCAGAAATCAGAGCATTGCCTAATGAGGCAAAAATTCGAAGCCTATGTTTTCATAAGTCTGTGTGTACAGTTTTTATTTTGGATAAAACTGAAAACAAATAGATGACAATTGCAGGGTTTTTTTCCTTTGCTTCTGTGGCTTGTGAATATGTTGATATCCCGTGGTTGTCTGTTGTAGGTTTTAATAAAACTGCTGAATGTCAAAAAAGGGGGTTTTATTTACCTAAAATGTTTACAAACACAACAGAACTGTTCTGGAGTCCAGATTGAATCAGCTAAACAGAACAGAATTTGGTTACAACATAGTAAATACTCCTCAAACCAAGAGACACTGCTCATCTCCTGACTGCGGGCTTATAGTAAATTGCAGGGGAGAGAAAACATTCCTCTCCTTAAAAAGATATGGCATAAATGAAGCAGCTCCAGAGAACACCCCTCTGGCTGTAGTAGAACGGCACAACAATTATCCAGCCCCATCTACTTAGGCTGGTGCAATGTAACAGCTCAGTCATTTACCAGATTATCAGGAGGATAGTCGGCTACAGGACACTTTAATATGCCTGGTTGATGGTGCGGCTGGTAATTGCAGCCACCACAACTACCCTAACCTGCGAAAAAGACAATGACAACCCGTGTTATCTGGGCGCCTCATGATTTTATAAACCTCTATAAATCCACTCCTCAGCCTCCTTTGCTTTAGGGAAAATTGTTGCAGCCAAGCCAGTCTCTATAATTCAAACCCTCCAGTCCTGACAACAACCTTCTGAATCTTTACTGTGCCCTCTCTAGTTTAATCACATCCTTGACTCATGATTTCTGTTGCGGACTAATTGATAGAGATTGATCATGATGAAAAGTTGTAATTCTGTCCTTGAACACACAAAGCAAGTGAACTGTCCTAGCTGGACTTTTGTTGTCTGGATTTCCAACATGGTCCAGCTAACAAATTGCAGTACTGCAGAAAAGTCTTAGGTGTGTGTATATATATATATAGCAAGGGTGCCTAAAACATTTGCACAGTACTCTTTGTCAATGTGAAGCGGAGAATGAGTTTGTAAATCTGGCAGGAGCAAAGAATGGTGGGAATAGTGCAGGTAGAGCTCCACAGGAGGGGGTGGAACAGATGGCCCAGGGTGGGAGGGGTGGCGTGGCATGTGTATAGACACACCCAGCCCTGAGACACCAGGCAAGGTCACTTGATTCCAAACACTTGGTTTACTGATCATTACAGAGTGTCTCTCTGGTGCTTCCTGCTCCCTCCCCTCGCTCTTCCCCTTTTTCCAATCATGATTTCCCTCTCCCTGCCCCCTTCCCACTTCTCAGTCCACAATAGAGACCCATATCAGAATCAGGTTTATAACATATGTCATTAAATTTTGTTTTGTTATGTATGCACCTTAGACTTTAGCACAGTCTCCATATCACCAGAAGAGGTTAACCGGCTCCTTACGTTAACACTGTGTGGGTGCCCTTGCTGTTCGGATTCAGCTGTTCCTTTCCATAAATGGGGAGAAGAAATCATAATTCAATGTCAATGTTGATAATAATCCGTATGTCTAGCTTCAGGGAAGTATTGCGAGTGGTTGTGATGTCACCAGAAATGGATCTCCCCAGAGCAGAGTTGGGTGCATGAGGTCACAATGATGATACTTCAAGATTGATCCACCTTCGTGAGCTGCACGACAAGATCGGTCAATTTTGATCATAGAGGATATGACATGACCATTCCTTGGTAGATATGGTAGAGCTTCTCTTCTTAACTCTTCCAGAAATAGATATTAAATTCAAAGTCAAGACCAAAGTTAAGTTTATTGCCCTATGCACAAGTCTAATGAAAAACTTATTTGCAGCAGCATCACAGGCACATAGCATCAGATACATATAATTAACAAAAAAAAAACAAAAATAACCATAAGAAAGAAAGAAAGAGCACAAGTAAAACAAAAAAGTGCATTATAGAGTGAAATGGCCAAAATAGTCATGTGTTGTCATGCTGAGGTAGAGATTAGGGTTGTTTGATTAATTCAAGAGCCAAATGTTTGAAGCAAAGTAGCTGATCTTGATCTTGGTTGTGTGGGACATCAGACTTCTGTACCTCCTGCCCAATGGTAACTGTAAGAAGATGGCATAGCCTAGATGGTGAGGATCTCTTGTCAATGCAGACCATCCGTTGATTGGGGTCAAATATGAATGTTGCATCCTAGATGTCTAAGCAAGCTAGGGCAGTACGATATGGAGAGCAAGCTGCTGCCCATGCAGCAAGTTTCCCCTTTCCATGCAGCTGATGAATATAAAGGAACAGCAGAGACTGAGACAGTTTGGCACCAGTGACGTTGCGGGAGCTGTCAGTCAGCATTGAACTCAGTGCAGGACTGCCTTAGTGATTCCAGCTCTGGATTTTTCCTCGGGTTTACTCATTAAACTTACCCCATGAGTGGGTATAGCCTTAAGCAATGGAGATTTGAAATCACAGTTTTCATTCACCGAGACGAGCTACTGATAAGCTTTATCTGTCCAAAGGTTTTAAGGTGCCAGTAAACTGCCTTTGCCCTTCTTCTGCCTGTGGAATTTGTTCCACCAGGCTTAGTAGCTAAGCCTTACATGAAGGTCCGGAGCTGATCTTGGTTGTCTCAGATGCATACTATTCAGAGCATTTAATTGTTAGTGGAAACTTACCCCAGTATTCCTTCCGTCTATGACAACCTTAAGGAACCAATCTTGGAGATACATGAGGCATTACAATTTGAAATGATGGCAGGAAGAAAAAAAAATATTTTCAAATTACATCAGCAAGAAAGTTCAAACTGCCTCTAACAGGTAAGCGATGAAGGATCTTTACAATAGAACTCGAGGCTGGGGCAAGGGGGTTTCCTTCCTACTGCTGAACAGATGTTCAGACTGAGATAAAAGGCAGAAACTTTTGTCATATCAAAAGTGACTGATGTCATGATCTTTTTGTTTTGACTCCTAATCAACAATCATTGTATCCTTGCATATTTTCTTCCAACATAACTACTGCCATGATTTCCCCTACAGATGGGAACACATGTTGCAGCCCCATCTTGGAGATTTAAGGCCATTCGTTACTCTTAAAACAAGTGTTCATTACTCATTCCCCTGCTCTATACCATGTACTAATCAAGCCGGCTCCCACTGGGATCATATTATAATAATCTAACAGAAATATTTGTCAATGGTGCATTGTAAATGATTAAAAATCTGAGCTGGCATATCCTAATGGCTACGCATCTGTTCTGCAGAGATGCTTTAGACAATTCTTTGGGCAAGGCACAAATATCCATAACTGGATTACTATGTGTAATTAAAACAGTAACCAGAGTTCTATTAATATTCAATTAACCAACCACTGCGAACCTGTGATTAAAAACTGATTCAGTTTCACAGAGAGATGAGATGCAGCCATGATAATTGAAAGAACTGTGCTTAACCTCCTGCTGTGATTTTGTGAACACACATTTAGACAACTGCATGAGCAGTTGTACAGCCAGTCTCATTTTCAACTGCTGCCCACCAGAAATGGGACACAAAATTTAAATTGGGATTTATATAGCATAATTATGCGTTATATAGATCAATGCCAGTTTAGTATGATGACCAATCAGCACTCAAGATCTCTGATCAAGAAAATTAAATTCATTTGTGGATACTATTAATATATTGACAGAATAATGACCAGTGTTGCTAGGTTGCTGGCTAAATTTCAGCCGGAGTATTGTTTAATTTGTCTGCAGACCTTGTAGAGATGGCAGAATTGATTTACTATAATGATGATATGGAAGAAGTGACTTCAGTTATGAGGAGAAAATGGAGGAGATAGGTAGTTCTCCCTTGAGTAAAGAGGTTAAAGAGAGCTTTGATAAAGCGTTCAAAATCTTGAATGGGAAGGATTTTTTTATCTCCCCCGGGTGTCAAGGGGTGACCAGCTAACATGCACAGATTTAAGATAATTGGCAACAGGACTACAAGTGAAAAGACAAAGCAGTTTTCTTTTTTCATAGTAATCTATAATTCACTACCTGAATGGCAATGGAAGCAGCTTCAAAACTAACTCACGTAAAACTTGAATGGGATATAATTATAATGCTGTGTTGTAAGGATAGGGAAGTGGGATTAATTGAATAGCTCACCCAGAGAGCTGGCCAGTAATATGTGCAAAATGACCTCTTACCTTTCTGTATTGTTCTGTTATACCAACATATATAGCACAAAACTACACTTCAGACCTAATTATACTGACGTTTTAAAAAATGGATCAAGAAAATTTAAACAGGTTTCAATCAAAACTCTGCATCAGAAGTGCAATTCCATGAAATTTTGTCCAGTGGTTCTTGAGATGAATCTGAAGAGATTATTGTTAATACATCTCTCTTATCTGAACCAAAATGACACCATTAACTACCACTTTTGCTACCGAGATACAGTATATTCTGATAATGACTACACCAAAGATATTTTGCTATTATTTTATTGATGTCTATTGCCTTGGCAGGTTTAATCAGAGAGAGAAAATCAAGACAATTATTTCTGGTCACACTGGGTATGAGTTCAGTGACATGACTGAATGTCCAGCTAAAGTACAGTTGAAAATTCTGAACAATCAAAATTTCAAAGGAGGAAATATGTTACATCTCCAAATAAAGATGTAATGTATCATTTTATTTTAAATTTCTTCTTAAAGTGAAGAGAATTCTTGCAAATGCCACTTGTCATCCATATCCAGTTACTCTGAAATAATCTTGTGGGTAGTTTTTAGAACAATAAAACTGTAAGAGGTAGGAGCAGAGCTAGGCCATTCGGTCCATTGAGCCTGCTCCACCATTTTATTATGGCTGATCCACTTTCCCTCACAACTTCAATCTCCGGCCTCTTACCCATAAATTTTCACACCCTGACAAGCACTTATTCACCTCTGTTTTAAATACACCCAATGATCTGGCCTCCATAGCCACCTGTAGCAACAAATTCCAAAGCTTCATCACCCTCTAGCACATGAAACTCCTCCTCATCCCTCTTGCAAATGGAAGGTCCTCTATTCTGAGGCTATGCTCTCTGGTCCTACGCTCCCCCTCCATAGGAAATATCTTCTCCACGTCCTCTCTATCTTGACCTTTCAACATTTGATAGGTTGTAATGTGATCCTACATCATTGTTCTAAATTCCAGCGAGTACAGGCCCAGAGCCACCAAATACAAGTCATGCAATAACCTTTTAATTCATAGAATCATTCTTGTCTCTGTGCTCTGAACTCTCTCCAAAGTCAGCACATCCTTTATTAGATAAGGGGCGGAAAACTGCTCACAAAGCTCCGTGTGAGGCCTCACCCATGCCTTATAAAGCCACAGTGCTACATCCTTGCTTTTAATTCCAGTTCTCCCAAAATGAATGCTAACATTACATTTACCTTACTTACCACTCACTAAACCTGCAAGTTAACCTGGAGCAAATCCTGCACAAGGACTCCCAAGTCCCTATGCATCTTGGATTTTTGAATTTTCTACACATTTAGAAAGTAGGCTATGCTTTTGTTCTTTCCACCTAAGTGCATGACCATATATTTCCCATATTTCATACACACTGTGTTTCATCCACTATTTCTTTTCCTATTCTCTTAATCTGTCTCAATCCTTCTGCAGCCAGCCTGCTTCCTCAACAGTACCTGCCCCTCAACATATTTTTGTATTTTCCACAAATTTGGCAAGAAAGCCATCAATTCCATCATCAAAATCATTGACATAGAAGGTGAAAAGAAGCGGTCCCAACATAGACCCCTGTGGAAAACCACAAGCCACTGGCAGCCAATCAGAAAAGACTTCCTTTATTCCCACTCATTGCCTCCTGCCAATCAGCCAATGCTTTAAATACCCTAATATCTTTCATCTAATATCATGGGGTCTTATCTTGTTGGGCTGCTTCATGTGTGGCACCTTGTCAAAGGCAATCTGAAAATCCATTTCATAACATCAACCGATTCTCCTTTGTCTCCCCTGCTTATTACTTCCTCAAAGAAATCCAACAGATCTGTTAGGCAAAAATTTCCTTTGAGGAAACCATGCTGACTATAGCTTATTTTATCATGTGCTTCCAAGCACCCTGAGACATCATTCTTAACAATCGACTTCAATATCTTCCCAATCACTGAGGCCAGGCTAACTGGCCCAAAATTTCTTTTCTTCTGCCTCCCTCCCTTCTTGGAAGAATGGAATGACATTGGCAATTTTCCAGTCCTCCGGAACCATGCCAAAATCTCGTGATTCTTGAAAGATCATTACTAATGCCTCTATAATCTCCTCAATTACCTCTTTCAGTGCGCTGAGATGTAGCCCCTCTCATCCAGGTGACTTGCCTACCTTCAGAATTTTCAACTTCCCAAGCACCTTATCCTTAGTAACAGCAACAACACTCATTTCTGCCCCCTGACACTTCCATATTTCCTCAGTGAAGACTGGCGCAAAATACTTTTTACGTTCACCTGCCACTTCTTTGTCCCTCATTACTACTGCTCCAGTATCATTTTCGAGCTGTTCGATATCCACTCTCATTTCTCTTTTACTCCTATAACGGCCAATATACCAAAAGCTTTCTTTACAACCTTATCTACCTGTGATGCCACTTTCAATGAATTATGCACTAGTATTTTCAGATCCCTTTTGTTCTACCACACTCCTCAGTGCCCTATTGCTCACTGTGTAAAACCTACCCTGGTTGGTCCTTCCAAAATGCAAAACCTCACACTCAACTGCATTAAATTCCATCTGCCATTTTTCAGCCTATTTTTCCAGCTGGTCCAGATCTGGATGCAAGCTTTGATAGTCAGTCTTCCTCACTGTCCACTACACCCCAGTCTTGGTGGCATCCACAAATTTGCTGATACACTTAAACACATTATCATCCAGATCATTGACATAGATGACAAACAACAATAGACCCAGCACCGATCCCTGCAGCACTCCACCAGTCACAGGCCTCCACTCAGAGTGGCAGCTATCTACTATCACTCTCTGGCTTCTCCCACAAAAGCAAATGTCTAATCAAATTTACTATCTCATCTTGAATGTCAAGTGACATAACCTTCTTGGTCAACCTCCCACGCAGGACCATGTCAAATTCCTTGCTGAATTCCATGTAGACAAGATCCACTGCCTTGCCTTAATCAACTTTACAGGTAACTTCCTCAAAAATCTATAGATTGGTTAGACATGTCTTACCATGAACAAAGCCATGCTGACTGTACTTAATCGGTCCATGTCTATCCAAATACTTCTATATCTGGTCCCTTAGAATACCTTCCAATAACTTTTCCACTACTGATGTCAGACTCACTGGTCTATAATTTCCTGGCTTCTGTTTGGAGCCTTTTTAAACAGCGGAACAACCTTAGCTATCCTCCAATCCTCTGTTACCTCTTCTGTTGCTAAAGATGTTTTAAGTATCTCAGCTAGGGCCTCGGTAATTTCTGCACTTGTCTTCTGTAGGGTCCAAGGGAGCACTTTGGCAGGCCCTGGAGATTTGCCTCAGGGCAGCAAACACTTCCCCCTCTGTCATCTGTGCAAGGTCCATGTAGTTGATGCCGCTTTGCTTCATTTCTATAGACACTGGTTTTGTCTCCTGAGTAAATACAGATGCAAAGATATCCTGCAATTGTTTTACCATTCTGGTCTTCTGGATGAGCAATTTTGTCCCTTGCAATCTTTTTGCTCTTAGCATATCTGTAGAAACCCTTAGGATTCTCCTTCAACTTATCTGCTAGTGCAACTTTATACCTTCTTTTTGCCTTTCTGAGTTCTCTTGCATTTCTATATACTCCATAAGCACCTCATTTGTTCCTACTTGCCTATGCCTACTATGCACATCATTTTTTCTCTTAACCAGGGTCTCCATATCTCTTGAAAACCAAGATATCTTACACTTGCAAACACGAGGAAATCTGCAGATGCTGGAAATTCAAACAACACACACAAAATGCTGGTGGAACACCCTTCGTCATGTCTTGGCCCAAAACGTCGATAGCGCTTCTCCCTATAGATGCTGCCTGGCCTGCTGTGTTCCACCAGCATTTTGTGTGTGTTGTTATGCCTTACACTTGTTATGTTTACCTTCTATTCTGACCGGCACATACAAGTTTTGTGCTCTCAAAGTTTCATTTTTGAAGGCCTTGCACTTTCCAAGTATACCTTTGCCAGAAAACAGCCTGTTCCAATCCACACTTGCCCGATCATTTCTGATACCATCAAAAAGTGATGGTTGTGATTGTATACTGTCAAAGACATGGAATTCCAAAATCCTAACCAGCAGCAGGGATATGAGAGAATATGTTTGGGTTTTAATGAATTGCAAGAGATTTTGCAGGCAATACAGCCTGTAATCTTATAGCTCTTGCCTTTTTGGCATCAGATCTCAGCTATCACCCAACTATACATGGATAGTAGTCTGCCTATCATTTGATAGGTGGGCTAAACTACATTAGTCAGTTCCTGTTCTGCATCTGTGGGAAGTAGGTGCTGTAATCATAATGTACTGATGTTGAAGAGGGGAGGCACTTAACTTAGCTTAAAATGAGCAGCAGATAAAGAAAGGAACTTTTCCCACATGAATGCAGTTGTGACTGTACTCTCACAGGTAAGTGAAGAATATTTTAACATCCTCCTATTTTTTTTTCTAAGTATTATGGTAAGCACCCATGATTTTCCTTTCTGAATGACAATTCAGGTGTTGTGACAGGACTGAAAGAGCAAATGATTTGTCAATTCCAAGCTGATAAACACCTTTTGAAAAGTTAGACTGAATCAGTGAATTGAAGTCCTCATGGAAGTAGTGAAACAGAAAATGACAACTTATTGGTGACAAGGGTGTTATGATACCATTTATGGTAGTGCTTGGAAAATAGTAGTTGCTAATTTAGTGGCAGGACAAAAAAAAAGATCCCATCAGTCATAATTTACTATTATTATCAATTAATGTGGTGCGCTGTACTGTGTGATGCTTACGATTACCTCTCTGCACTGTCTCAAGGTACTGTCAGTTTTTATCATGAATGATTTTTATGCACCATGACACCCTATGTATACCATGCATAAAGAATTTTTCAATATGAAGCTAAATGAGGTACATATCCACCATTACACCCTCTAATGTCTGTGTGCTGGCAGTTTGATTTGCATGACACCTTAACAATTGGAAAAGTTTACTTCTTCTACCCTGGTTGCAGGAGGAGACAAAGCATAAAAATAAAGCAAGCTTTAAAGGAGGATGGCATTCCACGTGCAGCTACTAAACTGATATGTGAAGAGGAAGCCCTGCATACGCTGGAAAATGAAGAGTTGTTATCCAGGGTGCTGAACGGGAAAGTCGAAGGACAAATGAATTTGAATTTGAATTTATTTAAATCTTACATCCATTCCACAATGTGAGGGAGTAACAATTATGCTTATGACACAGTCACAATGTACAGACATGTGAATTTATGAGTGTAATGGCTTGTGGAAAGAAGCTGTCCAGTAGCCTGTTGGTCCCGGCTTTAATGCTGTGGTACCATTTGCCATGGAATCAGCTGAAACAATTTATGGTTGGGTGATCAGTGTCCCCAGTGATCTTCCAGGCCTTCTTTCTGCACCTGCTGCTATAAATGTCCTCAGTGGATGAAAGCTCACTTCCACAGATGTGCAAGGCTGTCCATAGCACTGTCTGCAGTGCCCAGCGATCAAGGTTGATGCAGTTCCCATACCAGGTGGTGATACGGCCATTCAGCCAGTAGAAGTACAAATACAGTTCGGAGTGTTCTTCTAGTTGTTTTTGTTGCTCTTTTCAGTTTCTTGTCTAATCCCAGTTCACAAAATCTATTTTGAAGCAATTTATCAGAATCACTGCCAGTGAAATCTGGGTGGGAAGGTTTATAATTTCTCTTCTTCCTCTCATAGGCCAAAGCCACAGTCTGGTACAAGTTGATATGGGCCTGAACCACTTCAACACACTGATTGTGACTCACATTTGTGCCTACCATACATCTCGTTGTTGATTCAGTGTGAGTTAGACACACAGGAACAGGAGCTGGTAGCGATGTTGACATTAAAGATGAAAGGTGAGACTGCTGACTATAGGTTGCAACTTGTGAAAACCTGGTTTCAAAAGCATTGATGTCCAAGCACAACCTGTTGGTCCAGACTTGAGAACCTGTAATTGATGGCTTTGTGGAGGAGTCCACTAATCACATAAACACAACTTTGATGGAAAGGTCACAACACTACACCCTATCAAGAAACAAAAGACAATTCTGTTAGATATGAAATGAAACATCATGACAACTACTAATTGGGTAGAATCAGAATTGGATTTATTATTACTAACTTATGTGATGTGAGGTTTGTTGTTTTGCAACAGCAGTGCAATGCAAACACATAAAATTATGATATATTTCAAAATAAATATATAGGTCCAAAGAAAGGAGTAGTGTTCAGGGGATCATGGACCACTTGGAGGGGTAGAAACTGCTCCTAAATCTTTGAGTAAGGGTTTTCAGGCTCCTGGTCCTCCAATCTGGTGGTAGCAGCTGTGGTCCTCTCATTGATAATAATTACATCATAGAATTTCAGCATTTCCATGTCTAATCAAACTATTCCTCCAATCTGTGCCCAGGTTTCTAACATCAAGCAATCAATGTTAGTCAGAAAAGTTAAGAGTTTTGTTAATCACACTGGCTCAATAATTTTGCAGTAACGTGAATATGTGGCTTTGCAGCTGAGCTCAGCAAAATAGACTACTATTGTTGTCCTTTGAGATTGTAATGCACCCAAAACATACTTGTTTCTACCCTGAGCCTGCAGAAAGTGGCCACAAAGAACAAAAGTTCAGCAGCAAGTTCATCTGAGGGCAAATATATTCAAGATAGATTTCTGCATTTTACAGTATGTGTGTGGTGTAATGGAACAGGAAAGAAGAGGAGTTCAGGAAGCAATGTTATCAGCACACAACATACAACAGAGGTTTGACAATGACTATGGGCACAGTTAACCTTGGCGTGCAGTGTTTCTTTGCTTTAAAATGCATCTCTGTTGCAACAGAATCAGACAACATGATGCAAAGTCATTCACAGTCTCTGAGGTTGCACTGCAGGTCAGATGTGACCATGATGACCCTTATTTATAACTGCTAATGATTGATAATCTGATTGCATGACATAGTGATGGAGAAAACCCAAATGGAGAGCTGGGAGGTCATAAGTCTTTTATTGCTTAGCAGGAAACAACCCTGGATATTTGGATACATTAATGCAGCTCTGTACAGGTCAGGTCAAAGTTGTAGACCTTGCTTCTTAAAATCAGCAAGCACAAGCTATACTACTTGTCTCACTCATAACAATCTGGAGCATTTTCACTGTGGGCAAATAAGTTTTGGAACTGCATTTTAATACAGACAAGAGTAGGCTGAAAGTATCTCTTAATATCTATTCTCTTCTGGTCAATTTTGGAAAGCAACATCATTGCAGCATGCATCCTAAAGATTACAATTACTTAGAAATTAACGCTAGATGGGCCCCAGCTTTCTACCTGTTTATCTGGCTGTTTCTCTTGACCCTCTATTATGGACATATCCAATTTTTTTTGGCTGTTCAATGGAATGAAGGATGCAATAAAGAATTCCATTGAGCTGGAATATTAAACATTAAGAGCATAAGACCATAAGATACTGTATATGACAGAATTAGGCCATTTGGTCCACCAAGTCTGCTTGGCCATTTCATCATGGCTGATCCATTTCCTTCTCAGCCCCAATCTCCTGATTCTCTTCATCAGCATCTCTTCATGCCCTGACCAATCAAAAATCTATGAACCTCTGCCTTAAATATACCCAACGACTTGGCCTCCACAGCCACCTGTGGCAATGAATTCCACAGATTCATCACCATCTGACTAAAGCAATTCCTCCTCATCTCTTTTCTCAATGGATGTCTCTATTCTGATGCTGCGTCCTCTGGTCTTAGACTTACCCATCATACTGGCTCTCACATTAAGAACAGATATTTTATTTCAGATGGCATAATGGCAAATTTCTACAATGGATTTATAATGTACTGTGGTGGCTCAAAACATTCACAGGATTTTTATTGAACAACATCAACAACAACAAAATGATGGTGGTATTTTAAAGAGACAGAAGGCTTGAGGGAGTGAGGCAGCTGAAAGTACATCAACTACAGCAAAGAGAGAAAAAACAGGGATGCAGGAATGCTGACATTTTGGATGGTTATAGGACTGCAGGAAGGTACAGAAATGTTAGAAGATTTTTGGATTGGAGCAGGGAGTACAGATAAGGATGACTAGAGACTTGAGAGATGATATGGAGGTTGAAGGGTGGGGCTGCAAGCAGGTCTAGGACGGTTGGAAAAGTGAGAAGGAGAGAGAGAGAGAGAGAGAGAGAGAGAGAGAGAGAGACTATGGAGAGATTGTAGATGATTATTTTATTAGCCAGGAAAAAAAAAGCAAACAGAAAGATAAAGATTAGCTTTATTTGTGAGACGTACATCAAAACATGCAGTGAATTGCTTCATTTTGCACCAAATCTAACCAGCAAGGACTATGCTGGGCAGTCTGCAAGTGATGCCATGCTTCCAGGGCAAAAATACACACCCGAAACTCACTAATCCTAACCATACATCTTTGAAATGTGGGAAGAAACCAGAACACCCAGAGGAATCCCATGTGGTCACAGGGTGAACATACAAATTCTTTAATGGCAGCAGTGGGAATTGAACCCAAATTTAAAAGCTGGTGCTGTAAAGCAGTTGTGCTAACCGCTCTGCTATTTTAAAGCTGATGGTGGCATTGAGTTCAACAGTGTCAATAGTGTTTCCTGTATAGATGTGCCTGGATGGTACTGAGCTTATTGAACCAGAACACTCCATGTTATCAAGGTCATATTCTAGTCAGATGCAAGGAATTTGATTCCAATGGGGCTTGATTTCCATAGCATTATTCCTTTAGCAAGACAATTTAAACATATTGATAGTTTTATAAAAAAAACTCTCAATATGTTTTAATTGTTTTGTTAACTGACATGAAAACATGCTTCCATGAGCTGGAGTGAGTATTTCTTTGTAAACAGCATCCTTTTTTTATGTTTGTCCTTTTATTTTTATTCATGCTGTGCCAAATTTGTGTAAATTCTTTGTTCCCCTTATCTTCCCAAGGCTTTTACATAAATTATCAAGCTATATTTATTCAACCATAAATATTTAAGTATGTTCTGATAGAATGTGAATTTGTATGACACCAGATCAGTCCCAAGGTGATTCAGAGCAGCAAAATCAGTCAAAACTGCAGCCAAAGAATGAGATATTACATGTGATGAATAGGTTGGTTAAAGAAGGAACATGCTGAGGTTTCCAAGAGCCTTGTTTAACCTCATTCAGTGAACCGGGAGAGGAATAATATCAGCAATAGGGTTACAGAGTTAATACTAAGGCAGCAGTTTTGGCTTCAATCTTTGTGGTTTTTAACTCTTAATAGTTATTAATTATGCAATATTGCTGTTCAAAGAGAAAGATAATCCAGAAACGGAGTGGTAACAAGGCAGCAATACCTGTGGATCTTTGCATGTGCCAAGGGAAAGCAGTTCACTGAATAAAATAAGGGGATTGAGAATAGATCAAAGAGGTAATGCAGTCATAACATTCTGTGGGTAGGAAGAAAAAAAAACATTGCTACATTGGCTATGATTTGGTAGGTTGGCGGGGAAGTAAGGGCTGCTCAATAAGGTGGACAATACGACTGAACGATGGACTGATGAACATTAGGGAGCAATTAACAAGAATGGAGCGTGTTAATGTATCACAGTTCAGGAGGATTTATTTCTGATTACTCTGAAACGTACTCATTCACAGGATGTGGATGTTGATGTCATTGGAAAAGCTAAGATTTCAAAATGCAACTAGTAATCAGACACAGTGAGGGGGGTGGGGGTGGTGGCCAGCGTCATGTCTGAACCAGAATGCAGTAAGGATGGAAGAAGAACGTTAATGAAATGGCTGTTTACAATAACTAAATATTTGTTTCAAATTTACTTTATGTGTTTGATTACAGTTGTGACAGAAGAAGAAATTTGATTGCCATTATTGCCAACATGAAATTGCACAAGAGATGCCTATGGATTTTGGAACTGACACTGAATCCAAGGAAAAACAGATAATATTGAGATGGGGCTGGTGCAACAATTTGGGAGGACAACAGGAAGAAGGGTAGATTTTTTGAAAAGGTTGACTATTTGGTAAGACAAGGCAGTTGCTAAGGAATAGGATCTAATATAATGTCAACTGCAATGGGAGCCAGGAGAATAATAAAAAAGCAAAAAAACACACACAAAAAAACAGCTGTTGGAATTCTGAAATAAAACTAGAAGATGTTTGAAGTGCTTTGCAGATTGAGAAATATTTGAAGAGAAAGAAGGAGTTAATGTTTTCAGGCTGATGAGGTGTTCAGATGACTAGTAGGAATATGGTCAAATGAGCAAGAGGTGGATCTCATTAATAAAAGTAAAGCTAGCCAAAGGATTTGAAATTAGATTTAGAAAAGAAACTGAGACATGGAACAAGCTTGGAGTGGGCATTTAGCAGAAACACTCAAAAACAACCATATTTCTGAAAAGTGAAAGTTCCCCTTTTAAGCCTTGACATACAGTACTTTCTTCTGTGTATGAATTAATAAACAGACTGACTATAGAACAGTAGATCAATCACATTGTATTGCCATACTCTATATGCAAATGCTGAAGCTCCTGTGTATAATGTCAGACAGCAATCTATGTCGATGTTAAAGTTTAATTGTTGCCATCTTTGTAAACCATATTGTACAGGCATTAAACTCTGCTTAGTCCTCTCACAAGTTCCTGGGCATCAGCATCAATCTTGGGCACATACATTGATGCAATCTCAAAGAAGGCACAGTAGTGGGCCTACTTCTTTTGGAGTTTGAGGAGATTTGGTATGTGACCAAAGACTCCTGCAAATTTCTACAGATAGATGGTGGACAGCATTCTGAGAGGTTGCTGTCATACCTGGTATGGAAGGTCCTATGTTTAGAAGAGTCTGTACAGAGTTGTGGACTCAGCCAGCTCCTTCCAGGGAACAAATCTCTCCTGCATCTGTAACACCAAAAGACCATAAGACATAGGAGCAGAATTGCGCCATTAGACCCATCGAGTCTGCTCCACTATTCCATCATGGCTGATTCGTTATCTCTCTCAGTCCCATTCTCCTCTCCTCTCCCTGTAACTTTTGATACACTGATTAATTAAGAAACAATCCACCTCCATCTTAAATACTGAATGACCTGACCTCCACATCTGCCTGTAGAAATGAATTCCATAGATTCACCTCCCTCAGGCTAAAGAAATTCCTCCTCACCTTTGTTCTAAATGGATGTCCCTCTATCATGAGACTGCGCCCTCTGATCCTAGTCTCTCCCACTACAGGGAACTTCCTCTCCACATCCCCTCTATCTAAGCCTTTCAATGTTTGATAGGTTTCAATAAGATCCCCCACTCATTCTTTAAACTCCAGTGAGTACAGGTCCAGAGCCATCAAATGCTCCTCATATGTTAACCCTTTCATTCCTGGAAACATTCTCATAAACTTCCTCTGAACCCTCTCCAATGCCAACACATCTTTTCTTAGATTAAGGTCCCAAAGCTGCTTACAATACTCCAAGTGCAGTCTGAATGATGCCTTATAAAACCTCAGAATTATATTCTTACTTTTATATTCTTGTCCTCTCAAAAGAAATGCAAATATTGCATTTGCCTTCCTCACCACCAATTCAACCTGTGAGTTAACTGCTAGGGACTCCTGCACTAGGACTCTCAAGACCTTTGCACCTCTGATTTATGAATTTTCTCCCCATATGGAAAATACTTAATTATTTACTGCCCATTATGCCTCTGGCATTTAAGACAGCAATAAAGGTTCTCCATCTCTGTCTGTCCACACAATTATAGAAGGATTCTTCATTGCTGTTTCCATAACCATTTTTTGTTATCAGTCATGGTTGTAAGCCCTGAGCTGAACCCTCGGCTCACTGAGGCACACAAGCCTCCAAACCCTACAACAAGATTGTGGTCCCTTTGGAGGATTTAGAAAATAGTCTACGCTTTTATTCCTTCTGCCAATGTGCATGACCATACACTTCTCAAAAGTAAATTCCATCTGCCACCTCTTTACCCATTCCCCAAGTCTTTCTGCAGACTCCCTACTTCCTCAACTCTACCTGCCCTTCCTCAACTCTACTTTCAAATCATCGAGGACATCTACACGAGGCAACATTCATTATTAGGGACCTTCACCATATAGGGCTTGCCCTCTTCTTGTTAATATCATTGAAGAGGAGGTACAGGAGCCTGAAGACACACACTCAATATTTTAGGAACAGCTTCTTCCCTCTGCCATCTGATTTCTGAACAGTCCATGAACCCATGAACCTCATTATATGTAACTTATAATATTTTTGTCTTGTACTATGCTATTGCTACAAAACAACAAATTTCAGAACATACCATCAGTGATGTTGATTCCTTCTACCTATGTCATTTAAAGCCCATGGATCTGATTTCCACTTGTTCCAATATCTCCTTTTGTGGCATATTGTCCAATTTTATTCGGTCGGGTAAATACATGAAGGAGGTTTTAAAAACAAGTCAGTCATTGTTGCTCAGCTGTATTGCCTACTGACTTAGCTTCATTCATCGACACAACAAATCCCTCAGTACCTCAGTGTGTATACCTATAAGGAGAACTTGCTGCATTTCAAACATTGGCTTAGTGTACCACAGATTTGTATAGACCTTGAAGTACAGGAGAAAGAGCATTTAGTCCAAATTATCTATAGTGTGATAATGCACCATTCAAGCTCTCTCCAGCTTCAAGAGCACATGCAGAGGAACTAGTTACTGCTCATCTTAGAGAACGCTAGTTGAAAGAGTAGTGACTGTCAGGTTGGTTTGTTTTGAACAAAATTTTGGGGAGATTTCAGCAGGATGCATATATTGATGATTGATTTTGATGTTTAACAGGAAGGTCCTATTTTCTTCTGCAGAGAGTGGTTCAAAACAGGGTTTCATAGTTTTTTTATATATAACTGGTAGAAAGATGAGAGCAAAGAATAAATATTTTCATCTAACCATTTCTGGATGCTGGAACTTTCTGCCTGAAAGGATGATGGAGTCAGAACAGCACTTAAAAAGTCCATGGGATGAACTCCTGATAGAGTATTTACAAAATTAGGGAATGACAGCTGGGGAACTAAATTATCTTCTATACCTATTTAACTGGCACAGGTATGTATAATAGGACAAATTGCTTCAGATTCTTCTGTTCTGTGATTCTAAATTATCTTCTTCTAATTCTAGAAACATTGTCTTATTCTTTCTCCCTCATTTTTGTTCCACTGTTATACTGTGCACCATAACTTCTCATTCCCCTTTAAATTGTTCACATTCTTTCTCTATCCCCAATTCACTTAAATCCTTGGCATGGAATCATAAACTTTCTCCTAATAACAAAGCATCTTCTCTACATGTTAATGGAAAAACATCCCTTCATAATTTAGGTCATCTATTAAAATCTTTTCTAGAGTAAAGAGACCCTAATTAGTTAAGATTAATTCTATATAATCTCCCTCGGTTCTGGCGTCACCCTTGACAATGCTGTTTGTACTTTTCCCAGAGTATCCAAATCTCCCTTTTGGTACAGAGTTTAGGTCTCTGCTTTGGGCTCTAAATCTGATCTAGCAACGTTTGGTGAAGATTTAACATTGTAACTTACTCACTTATATTTACTTTCCTCTTGAAATGTAAAATAAAATGTTAGTTTGTAATGAATAGAAGAACGAAGTATTGGCATTTCATGACCTAAAGTGCTTTCATGTCAACACTTTATTGACTTATTAATAAATGAATGGCAGATGGAAACTCCATTCGATAAGTTCACAGACCTAGTAGAATCTTCTAAATCATCACCTTAACTCTGGGGATCCCATGAAAAAAACAATGATCAATAAGGCCAGCATGACAGATGGCTTGGGATTTCTACATCTCAAACAACACTTGAAGGCATATCTATCAGAAATCTTTTGTGTGTCTCATCTCCCACACAAACATGCTCTGCAATATATTTGTCCCACAGTTTTCTTCAATAACAGTTAGCTCACAGCCACATGCCTTAATGTTCCAATTCAGCTAGGAAATAAGGTAATTGCCAAATTCAGTGCTAAGATAAGTGTAAGAGATTCTATGATTCCGAACTGTGATATCAGGCCTTCAGTATTAACTTGTAACTGACAAATAAAAGAGCAACAACAAAAAAGATTGCCTCTGGCTACATAAATTTACATATTGCAATGTGTTGTTTTCTTGAAATCAGTCATTGAAAGTCATCAGTTTAGGATTGTTCCATGGTGCACAGAATTTGATCATTGTGTGACTGGAAGAAGACAAGACAATCATTGTATTCTTGTTTTTGATAGTGGAAGCCAAGAAATGAAAGGATGACATTCTTGTCTGAATGATGCAGCAGCTCGTACACTTACACCAGGAAGGTAAGACACCACCTTGATGAAAACTTCCTTTCTGAGTTTGAAAGAGAAGTGCAAGGGCTTCTTACTGTTTCCAATCAGCTACATATTCTGATGCCAATAAAAGCTAAAATTCTCTTCATCAAACTTAAATTAAAGAAAAGGTATTTGGATATTGCTGAGATAAATCAGAAGTAGTGAATATATTTGCATTGACAAGGGAGCAGGACTGTTTCTTTCTTCTCTGCAGGATAATCTCTCAAACCAACGCTGTGCTTGAATTGAAAGTCTTCATCTGATTCATCTCAGTCTCTAGTCTCCTGCATTGCACAGTCACATATGATATACTACCAACCAAAGTTTTTATCAGTGAGTCTTCTTACCTGGTAACAGTTGTAATATATACAGGCTAAACCCCATTTACTTTATCCCCACTAGCATTGACATTGTAGATCAAAGAACTTCTGGTTGTACAGTAATTTCTATGGAACCTTCTGCTCATTGAGTGTTCATCCAGAATCATTAAGTTTCAAACTGAGGGAACCATGAATAATAGTTAATCTTAGGTAAGATATCTCCATGATATATCTACAATACACAGAATGTATACATTGCAGTAAATTAATAATTTTTTTAATTACCCCAATTAAATAACTTCTGCAACATTGATTGGCATTAATGGATTCATGTTGAGAGCATTACATGCCACCAGGTAATATTAATTTTATTGCATACTCAAATTTAAAGCACTTGTCTAAATCTTGGGGAAACGTTTTCCTTTATTTCAAAAACCTGCAATTTTAAATCCCTGTTGGAATTTGCATATAATGTCAATACATTCTGGACAGGATTTTTATACAGAAGGCAAGTCTCTTTTGATTGGGAAAGCTGGGCTTACAGGTGTGTGTGTGTGTGTGTGTGTGTGTGTGTGTGTGTGTGTGTGTGTGTGTGTGTGTGTGTGTGTGTGTGTGTGTGTGTGTGTGTGTGTGTGTGTGTGTGTGTGTGTGTGTGCGCGCGCGCGTGCGTGCACGCACCCCTGACATCCCCTGCCCACAATACACATACACATCTCCCGCTTTCCATATCCAAATTGCTGGACTCAGCTTTCATTCTATCACAAGGGATTTCAGCCTGTGAACTTTTGTTGAGTATTAGTGCTGAGCATTAGACCACTTAACTGGTGGAGATGGTCTGTAGATGTTGGGAGGAAGGTTTAGGGAGAGATCTGTGCAGTATCATTGGGGTTCTTATTGTGAGGTGAGCATCTGATTTGAGGCAATATGTAGTTAGGCATTAAGGTCCATTTAAAGGATTGTAGTTTTTTTAATCCAATTGCAGGAAATAAGATTGGAGTGAGGAAATTAGATTGCATGGGCATAAGTGAGGACAGCATCCAGAAGGGCATTCATTAAAGGCAAGTATTAATCAGCTGTCTACATTACCATTTGGCAGCTTGCCATCACAAAAGTGGAAAGCAGACGCTTATATTGGAATATTTTAAAAATAACCTGCAAAGGCATTACATGCTCTCACTTCTACTAAATAAAACAGTGTCAGGGGTTTGGTGGTAGAGACTTTTTTGCATTTTAACATCTATCCATTTTGGGGTTTAAAATTACCTCTGACATGATTATAGGTTGAAACACAAATAGCCACTTTTTTACATTAAAATCTAAATTGGGAACCCTTTCCTTTTAAAATGATATTCATCCCTCAGCCATCTCATCTTTTGCCTGGAAGTGAATTGTTTCAGCCATGGTTTATTTTCCTGTATCTTATCAATATTCATAATTCATAAGGATGTTCATAATAATTACTGATAAGGTTTTATAAGGCATTGGTACGACCACATTTGGAATATAGTGAGCAACTTTGGGCAGAGTGTCTAAGGAAGGATGTGCTGGTCTTTGGCGAAGTTCATAAGATTGCTCCCAGGAATGAAAGGCTTAATGTATGAGGATCATTTGATTACTCTGCGTCAGTACTTGATGAAGCACAGTAAGTTTTGAGGGTTGGAATTCATTGAAGCTTATGGGATACTGATATGGAGAAGATGCTTCTAACAGTAGGAGAGTCCAAAGAGCTGGCTTCACAACGTCTCTTTAAAACAGAGATGAGGAATTTCTTCAACCAGAGAGTGGTTAATCTGTGAAATCTGTTGTCACAGAGGGTGGTAGAGGCCAAGTCATTGGGTGTATTTAAGACAGAAATTGATAGGTCCTTGATCACTGAGGAGGTTAAGAATTATGCAGAAGATTGGGGTTGAACAGAGTAGTTGGCTTTAATTGTATGATGGAGCAGACTCAAATGGCCTAACTCTGCTCCTCTATCTTAATGTCTTATATTGGAGGTTTAAATTTTTTTTTATTTAAATGACAAAACATACGAGTGGGAACTTATCCCCTGTTAGTGGTTACCATGCATTTAGGTCAGCTCACTACAGGAAGATGTGGAAACTATAGAAAGGGTGCAGAGGAGATTTGCAAGGATGTTGCCTGGGTTGGAGAGTATGCCTTATGAGAATAGGTTAAGTGAACTTGACCTTTTCTCCTTGGAGCAAAGGAGGATGTGAGGTGACCTGATAGAGCTGCTTTAGATGTTGGGAGGAATTGATCACGTGGATAGTCAGAAGCTTTTTCCCAGGGCTGAAATCGCAAACACAAGGGGGCACAGTTTTAAGGTGCTTAGAAGTAGGTACGGGGAGATGTCAGGGGTAAGTATTTTACACAGAGAGTGGTGAGTGCATGGAATGGGCTGCCAGTGACGGTGATGGAGGGTCTTTTAGGAGACTCCTGGACAGGGACATGGAGCTTAGTAAAATAGAAGGCTAGGGGTAGCCTTAGGTAATTTCTAAAGATTTCTAAAGTAAGTATATGTTTGGCACAATATTGTGGGCTGAAGGACCTGTCAACGATTTAGATGAAGGCATTGAAAATAACATCAGCAAATTTGCTGATGATACTAAGCTGGGTGTTAGTGTGACATGTGATGAGGATGTTGGAGAATTCAGGGTGACTTGGATAGGCTGGGTGAGTGGGCAGATACTTGGCAGATGACATTTAATGTGAATAAGTGTGAGGTTATCCACTTTGGGAGTAGGAACAGGAAGGCAGATTATTATCTGAATGGTGTAGAGTTAGGTAAGGGAGAAATACAAAGAGATCTAGGAGTCCTTGTTCATCAGTCATTGAAGGTGAATGAACAAGTGCCATAGGCAGTGAAGAAAGCTAATGGAATGTTGGCCTTTATTACAAAGGAAATTGAGAACAAGAGCAAGGAAATCCTCTTGCATTTGTACAGAGCCCTGGTGAGACCACACCTGGAGTATTGTGTACAGTTTTGGTCTCCATGATTAAGGAAGGACATCCTAGCTGTAGAGGAAGTGCAGTGTAGATTCACGAGGTTAATTCCTGGGATGTCTGGACTGTCTTACACAGAGAGGTTAGAGAGACTGGGCTTGTACACGCTGGAATTAAGGAGATTGAGAGGGGATCTGATTGAAACATATAAGATTATTAAGGGATTGGACAAGATAGAGGCTGGAAATATGTTCCAGATGCTGGGAGAGTCCAGTACCAGAGGGCATGGTTTGAGAATAAGGGGTAGGTCATTTAGGACAGAGTTAAGGAAAAACTTCTTCTCCCAGAGAGTTGTGGGGGTCCGGAATGCACTGCCTCGGAAGGCAGTGGAGGCCAATTCTCTGGATGCTTTCAAGAAGGAGCTAGATAGGTATCTTGTGGATAGGGGAATCAAGGGATATGGGGACAAGGCAGGAACCAGGTATTGATAGTAGATGATCAGCCATGATCTCAAAATGGCGGTGCAGGCTCGAAGGGCCGAATGGTCTACTTCTGCACCTATTGTCTATTGTCTATTGTATTGTGCTGTAGCTTTTCTATGTTTCTATGCTTGAAAGTGATAATCATGCTTTCATTATTAAGTACTCCAAAATTCTGGTAAGAATACACTGCATTGAGCGCACAGAAGAAGTCCATATACAACTACATCAGAGGGGCACGTCAGCCTAGACCAGGTTAGGATCAGATTCCTGATTAAAGACAAATACCAAAAAGCACAGAGAGAAGCTGATGCTGAATTGGAAATTTGGATGCACATAGCTTTCCAGAATAATAAAGCTGTTGACAAAAAAACTGTCATCCTGCAAGTCATATGAGGAGATGTAACAGAAAAACAGTGAATGATGTTATTTGGTCACAGTTAGTATCTTCTTCCTTGCCAATCTAGGAAACATATCAGGATGTTGATGATATTTTGATGACAGAATATTAACAGTCCATTAGTTGGTGCTAGCCATTTACAATAATCCTACACTAATTCCATTTATATCCCTTCATTTCTATTGATTTCCTCTAGATTTCACACTCACTTAAGTAACAGTGGAATTAACAGTTGAAATTAACAAACAACTTACCAGATGTCACATCTTTATGGAAAAGAAACCAGAACACCCATGATTAAACCCATAGAGTTTACAGGGAGAACATATAAATTTGTGTCAGTCTTCATTGTGGAAGACACCAGCAGTATGCCAGAAATTCAAGAGTGTCAGGGGTAGAAGTGTAGCTGCTATTACAAAGGAGAAGATGCTAGGAAGCTGAAAGGTCTGTAGATAAGTCATCTACACCAGAGGGCTCTGGAAGAGGTAGCTGAAGAGATTGTGGAGGGTTTCGTAGTGATCTTTCAAGAATCACTCGATTCTGGAATGGTTCTGGAGGACTCTAAAATTGTAAGTGTCTCTCCACTCTTCATGAAGGGAGAGAGGCTGAAGAAAGGAAATGTATAGGCCAGTTAGCCTGACTTCAGTGCTTGAAAAAATCTTGGAGTCTATTATTAAAGATAAGGTTCCAGGGTACTTTGAGGTGCATGATAAAGTAGGCCAAAGTCAGCATGGTTTCCTTAAGGGGCAATGGTATTACAGGAAAGGTACCTACATGGATAGAAGATTGGCTGACTGGCAGGAGGCAATGAGTCAGAAGAAAGGGGGCCTATTCTGGTTGGCTGCCAGTGACTAGTGGTGCTTTACAGGGGTCAGTATTGGGACTGCTTCTTTTCACGTTATATGCTCATCTCAAATGCATACCTACAAGCTTTAGGCATTTTGATCCTGGGAAATAATGATTGCAACTGTCCATCCTCCCAGTGCTTCTCCTAACTTGGTGAACTACTATCAGGCGTCTTGTCAGTCTCTGCTGCTTCAGAAAGAGCAACCCTAGTTTGTTCATCCTCTATAGCAGATGGCCTCTCATTCAGGAAGCATTCTTGTAAACCTAAAGAGAGAGTAATGATCTACGATTGTAGTGAGGACAAGGGAAGAAAACACGTCTCCTTATCCAGCAGCAGATATCAGGCATGTAGCCTGACAACTTAAAGTGAGTTGGTGGTGAGGAGCTGGTTTACAAAGGGAGTAACAAAGGTTTCTTCAAAAGATGCAGTTAATAAAACCGGACATCTCATAGATTGCATTTGCAAAAAGCGTAACAATGAACAAGTCAAAGATTTTCTCCAGCTTAGCTTATGCTCCAGCAATCTTGCTTTAGCCATTGATATTTGAGATAAAAAATGGAATCCCAGCAGTGTTGCTGCCCAGGAGAGCATTCCACAAGCAGGAGAAATTGCGCGTGAAGTTTCAAGTGTAGCTAATCTCTGCTGAATGTTAAGATGCAACATCATCTGTGTTCAAGCACATCATGTGGATTTGCTTTACAGAAGGCTGACAATTCAGTTACATTTTCTGGATATTGAAAAGGGTGAACTCTGGGTTATGCTTATCAAGTTCACAGATATCCCAATATAGAATATATTAACTTTGTTAAAGCTTGAAATTAGTTTGTATTTTCTTTAAGATTTCTGCAAATCTACCAGCAGTTAAACTATGCTTTCTTGTTTGTTTCCTCAACAGTAACTTAGATATGGTTATCAAAAGCTTGTTCTTGTTTTGACACTGTTAAGAGAATAGAGGCGGTTGGACAATGTTACTATTGATACTTATTAAAGCTCTTGTCTTCCTCTTAAGCAGATAAAGGAAATCACTATTTGTGCCAATATTATTCAGTTTGCTCCATACTTATTAAATCAAATCATATTTTGATGGACAGCAAGGTCTTTCATAGAAATTGTTGTTGCACTTAATTAATCAGCTTGTCGGGTGCATAAAATGGATTTACCATGGTGATGGTGAAGTAAAAAGTTTGACCTTTGGTGTGGGGAAAAAATCATGGGAAGCTTTTTGTTTAGCTGCTTGAAAACGTTCAAGTGTCACAGCTTTCCAGCCAAGTGAGAAATAGGATAAAATGGCAGGCTATCAGTGGAAGGTGCTCGTTAGATAAATACATTTTGTGTCCTTTACTAAATTAGGGAGATCTGAAGTTAGATTTTCACTCTGTACATGATGCTCTGAACCTTTATTGTGGTAGAGTTTCAATGACTAACCCTGTTATCACTTTGACAAATCGATGAAATTCTTGTTCCTGATAGATATCAAATGCCTTGTGATGAATGCAGCATTTTGAACATCAAGTAAGTGTAAAATCAAATATGTATTTCTGATGGTCTATCCTGATTAAGTAGACCTGCTGATTTTGTCAACTCATAAATTAAGAATGGCCACCTATGGCATGTATCAGAAATGCGGGGACTATTGGCAATGAAGCCAGATTTCAACTATTGCAAGTTCCCTCCAGTAGAAGGAAATATTTCAAAAGAGCCAAGTGTATTCAAAACAATTATCAATTGGAAATGGTCTGTAAAATGTTGACTGGCTTAAAAAAAGCTGCCATATCTTTAGTTATTAATGACAAATTATTCACTCATTTTATGTGGAGGTGTTGATTTTCTTGCTAGACAGAGCTGATGATTGTTAAACTTTTCACCTATCTTGTGCTGTACAAATCTGACATCTTCAAAGTCAGAAGAATTGGCTTTGTTCCATTAATTGCTCCCCACTTCAGCTGTCAGTTTTAGAGCAAATTTCATATTTCTGAAGGCTTGCTGAGCACAAGATGTTTATGTATTAAAGGCAATTTGATGGTGCGATCAAAACATCCATCGTCTCATGCCCATGAGGCAAGACCGGATTGGCTGGCAATGTAATTATTATGTGCAAAGTGTATTCTGAAAATGCTGAAATAATCATTTGGTTATCGAAGGATAACAATTTTAAATGAGTGCAAAACAGCTGTTGATAGGAAAAGTGTTCACTCATAACGCTGTTCAAGCCCCATGAATATTCACATTTTTATTTGTCTCCAATGTGACTTTGAGGTGGAAGCATGTAAAAGGAGAGAAATGTATAACAAAGCTGAATGATGCTCATTTTCAGCAACATTCTGTTCCTTCTACAACAAAGTTAATAGGAGAGAATAGAGATGGCGATGAATTCAAATCACAGTCAGAGGTTTATACCATATTATCCTGAAGAGTTAGAGAACCCAGTGGCTTCCAGCATCATCTGTTAGCTGATGGTTAATGACTGGTTTAGCAGCCAGAGCTCTGAATCATTCTTACACAGACTCGAGTTCAAATCCCACAATAGCAGCTGGGAAATTTAAATTCAAGTCATAAAGTTATAGAAAAGTACAGCACAAAAGCAGGTCCTTCAGCCCATCTAGCCTATGCCGAATCATTTAAACTGATGAATCCCATCGACTTGCACCTGGACTATAGTCATCCATGCCCCTACTATCCATATACCGACCAAAACATCTCTTGATTGTTGAAACTGAACTCCCATGCACTGCTTGTACTGGCAGCTCATTTCACACTCTCATGACCCTCGGAGTGAAGAAGTTTCCCTTCATGTTCCCCTTAAACTTTTCATCTTTCACCCTTAACCCATGACCTCTAGTTGTAGTCCTACTCAACTGCAGTTGAAATAGCTGCTTGCATTTATCCTAATTTTTTTGTGTGCCATACTCTTCCAGAGCCTCGGCAACCACTTATATTTTCAAGTGGTTATTTTGGATGAAAGATTCTGTGAATGGTACCTCACGTCCTTCTCACAGCGCAGTGTTTTTTTTTAACGAGGCCGAGTTGCGAGCTTGACATTCAACCGAGCACAGATGGAAAGAGTGTCCGGGAGCGCCCCGACTGGATTCGAACTCAGAGACCTTTGCTCCGGGGTCCGGTGCTGATGTCACTACGCTACCAGCCAGCCTTTTACCCTATTTATACCCCTCATAATTTTGTATGCCTCTATCAAATCTCCTCTCAATCTTCTACACTCCAAGGAATAAAGTCCTACCTTATTAACTATTTTCTTGTAACTCAGGTCCTCCAGACCTGGCAACATACTTGTAAACTTTCTCTGTACTCCTTCAACCTTATTTACATCTTTCCTGTAGGTAGGTGACGAAAACTGCACACAATACTCCAAATTAGGTCTCACCAGTGTCGTCTACAATTTTAACATAACATCCCATCTCATGTACTCAATACTTTGATTTATGAAGGCCAATGTGCCAAAAGCTTTCTTTACAACCCTGTCTACCTGTGCTACCACTTTAAAGGAATGACGTACCTGCTTTTCCAGATCCCATTGTTCTACCACGCTCCTCAGTACCCTACTGTTCACTGTATAAGACCTACACTGGTTGGTCCTACTGAAGTGCAACACCTCACACTTATCTGAATTAAATTCCATCTGCCATTTTTCCAGCTGTACAGATCCCACTTCAAGCTTTGATAGTCTTCCTCACTGTCCACTACACCCCAAACTCAGTGTCATCTGCAAATTTACTGATCCAGTTTACCACATTATTATTCAGGTCATTGCTATCGATGACAAACAACAAAGGACCTTGCACCGATCCCTGCAGCACCTCATTAGTCAGAGAAGCAACTATCTATTACCACTCACTGGCTTCTCCCACAAAGCCAAAGTCTAATCCAATTTACTACTTCATCTTGAATGCAAAGTGACTGAACCTTCTTGACCCATGAACCCATGTAGAACCTTGCCAAATGCCTTGTTAAAGTGCATGTTGACCACCTCCATTGCCTTGCCTTTATCAACTTTTCTGGTAACTTCTTCAAAAACCTCAGTAAGATTGGTTAGACATGGCCTACCATGCACAAAGCCATGGCAACTATCCCTAATGAGTCCACATCTATACAAATACTCATATATTTGGTCCCTTAGAATACCTTCCAATAACTTTCCCACTACTGATGTCACCATTCTATAACTTCCTGGTTTACTTTTAAAGCTTTACTTATGACAACATCCGTCTGACCTCCAAAGACAGATACCTGTTAAGTTTAGATTGTCCCAAAATACTCTCTTTAAAACTTTACAAAATAGCTCTCTGAGAATATACATGTTTCTTCTTTTATCACTTTAATTTCCTTCAGACAATCCTTTGCTTTCCTTCCTCAAATGCATGTCTCAACTTTCTCAGTTACACTACCCAATACATAAACCAAAACAAAATCCTACTCTTCACTTAAGTTAGGAGCTTTGTTTATTTAAATTTTAAAAATAATACAGTGTGGTCCTAGATCAATATCATCATCTAGGTTAAAAATAGTGGTTTTGCCACTACACAGGTCCATTAACCCAGGTTCATTCCTTATCTTGGGTGCTGACTGTGTGGAGTTTGCCTGATCTCCTTGTGACTGCTTGGACTTCCACCTCATGCTCCATTTTCCTTCCACTCCTAAAGACAAGTTGGTAAGTAAGTTGGTGATGCTGGGTGGCAGAAAAATAAGGGTGAGTTAATTGGCATGTGAGAGAGAATATAGCAAAATATCTGGGAGAACAGGATGAATAGGATTGATCTGCGAGCTGGCATATCCTTAATTGGCTAAAAGACCTCCTTTTATGCTTTGAGCTATGAGAATTAGCTTGTACCATTTCAGGACCTTGACAATCTCTCCTGACAGATTCTTTCACAATAAGACATAAGGCTTGTTGCAGCATTTTCACTCTCTCCACTGTCTCCAGGAATTGATTTTTATCTTTCCATTAGTTAACAATAAAATCTTGATTGCCTTCCTACTTACAGATCCAATGCACAGAGTGGGTAATGTTGCACTGTGCAAACAATTGTCCCAGCTTTAGACAGGGTACCTAAAAACAACAGATCTAAATTATTAATGTTACTGGAAAAGGCAGAAGACTGATTGGAGACTCAAAGGCTATAAGTAATGAATGCAACACTGAAGTTGTTGTTCAAGGGTAAGAATACACATTTAATAAAGATATATGCTGGCAAATGTTAACAATGTTTACTGATGTCATCAAGATTATTTAAGAATATAATTGTTTAAACAAAGCCAAATATTCAGAGAGCGTTGAGTATTTGTTTTTTAAAAAAACATCAATTTGTTCTGGGGAAACAACTCCCATTATTATTGGTGAGAAGTTAATGTGTTGACGACCCCCCCCCCCCAACTCTTTGAGTAGGGAACCAAGCAGCACATTGGATTACTGCTTTGTGAGTGCTTGGAATTTTAAATGGTATGCATGCAACAGGTTTAGATAAATGCAAGCATTTTTCTCTCCCAAAGAAGAATTTAAGACATTGACCCTGAACATTATCTGGAGAAAAGTCTAACAAAAGCTGTTTGGCAGTATGAAATGCAGGGAATGAGAAACAGAGCTTACAACTTTAAACCATGTAAGCAAAGGGCTGGCTAATCAAACGATTGACAGAAATATGACCCATTTATTTGCAGTGAACCAATTAGGTGAGATCTACATTTATGTAATTTCAGGGAAGCTATGTTTCAAGTTTGAATAGAGTCTCTATTTTTGCCAACGATTTGAAGCTATAAAAGATTAGTTGAAGCAGAAGGTTGGACAGCTTACAGAGAGGTCCTTACCAAACACAGTCAAGTCAAAAGGGTCAGATGGATGAGTAGTTGGAAGTACATAATCAGATTTTCACTCTTAATCACAAGAGTTTAAAAAAAACAAGAGGGGACTTTGTTGAAACCTATCAAATATTGAAGGCATTGTCTTTGCAGAAAAGGAACTAACACTCGGACACGGAGGGAGATCGCTTCAGAACGCCTTTATTGTAGCATGATGTCATGGAGAGCCCACCCTCCTAAAAGCAGAGTTCATGAGACTCTGTCTGACAATGAGTCATGCTCTTACTTACCAAGCATATGAGAGAAAAACACATAATCAGAAGGAGGATCTTCAATGACAGTTCTGCTGAGTAGCAAAGTTGCAGGATATGTCTCTGAGCAGTAACACATTTACTTCAATGTTAATTTCTCAAATGAGTATATCAGACAGGCTAGAAGAGTATATCAGACATGTGATGGTTCTTTGAACAACAAATACAAACATAGTTATTTTAATCAGCCTGAGTGAAAGGCATATTGTATGCAGCACAGAGTACATTAGTCACAGTAGACTTTGATTTTACATTTAAAGATCATTAACCCTTCCTTGCTCAATACAGTGTCAGCTCTGGATATTTTCTTCCACAGGCATAGATAGAATGGATGTGAAGAGGATGTTTCTGAAAGAAGTGGAGTCTTGGACCAGATGGCACAGACTCAGAATAGAATGATATCCCATTAGAATGGTGACAAGGAGGAATTTCTTTAGTCAGAGGGCATTGAATCTGTGGCATTCATTGGGTATATCTAAAGTAGTGGTTGAAAGGTACTTGATTAGTCAGGGCATCAAAAAGAATGGGGTTCAGGAGAATAACAAATTAACCATGATGGAATGGCAGAGCAGAGTTGATACGGAAAATGGCCTAATTCTACTCCTATGTCTTATGGTCTTATAATAAGCAGTAGGTGTGACTGGAGGAAGTTGTTGGACATTAACGTAGGTGGATTCACGTTATGAATTCAAAGAAATTATTAGATATGGGGAGCCAAATAATTAATTCAAGACTAAGTTTGGAAGAATGGTCTGTTTTAGGTAAACCTTTGCAAAGTAACTGCCTTAATGTGTGACGTTCTTCCAACTAACCAGTGGGTTAATTGGACCAGGCTTGTGATTGGATCAGCACCAGGCTCCTGATGCTTTCCAGAACTTTCAAACCATTGGAAAATCTCAAAACTGACACAAGTAAATGTACAAGTTGAAGAAAATGTCTTAGAATCAATCCAGTGAAATAATGAAGCCCAGAAATAAATTGCTCCTTCAAACGGCGTTCTTGGCTATTCTCCTAATTAGACCCACCAGACCTCATGCCATTCTAAAATTAGCCATACACTGCTTTTGAAGAGAGAAATAGGATGTTCCTCTCCCTCAATTTTCATCTCAATAACAATAACATTTTTTCTATCTGTATTAGTCCTCATAGAATATATAAAATTATGCTAAATAAAGATAGGTAATCTGTCTTTTTCCCAAGGTGAAAAGGGCATAGATTTAAGATGGAGGGAAAACGTTTAAAAGAGATTCACCAGGCAGGATTTTTTTACACTGAGAGTGGTAAGTGTCTGGAAAATACTAACAGAGGAAGTGGTGTAGGCTAATTCCTCAACAGTGTTTTAAGAAGAATTTACATAGACATATAAGCAAGAAGGGAAATTAAAGGATATAGGCCATCGGCAAACAGGTGTATATACAGTCATAGCTTAAATTGACATTATTTTTGGTGCAGATATTGGGGGCTGAAGGGCCTATTGCTGTACTGTACTGTTCTATGTTCTAACAATGTTTTAAAATTCAGAACTTCATTGATACACATGAATTGCGGTGTAAATCAGTTTCACTGCAGTGCTGAAATGCCGTGTGCATTGTTTATCTATAGTGGTGCATATCTGAATTGTGAAAGGGAAGTATCCTGGTGGGGAACACTGCGTGCGCAAAGAGGCAGGTTTTTATGGATTTTTGTCCTGCACCATCAAACTGCAGGAAGTGTAATTGTGCATTGAATTCTCCACAAGGCATGTTGCAAATGTCACTTCAGAGTGATTTTTCTCCTGGTCCATGAATAGATCAACCTGGTTGTTATTTTGTACCTTTTGACAGTTGCATCAAGCAGCAGAAGCAATCAACAGTGACCAGCTTTCTAACTAGACCAAGAATGTGAATCAATGAGGTGCTTCTATACTGAGGAAATAAACTAAGTGAGAAATGTTTCAATATCTGCACAGACAATCGACACCTCACGGATAATCAACACTGGTGTACCTCAAGGCTGTGTGCTTAGCCCACTGCTCTACTCTCTCTACACCCATGACTGTATGGCTAGGCACAGCTCAAATGACATCTATAAATTTGCTGATAGCACAGCTATTGTTGGCAGAATTTCAGATGGTGATGAGGAGGCGTACAGGAGCGAGATAGATCAGCTGGTTGAGTGGTGATACAACAACCTTGCACTTAACATCAGTAGGACCAAGGAATTGATTGTGGATTTCAGGAATGAGAAGTCAAGGGAACACACACCGGACCTCATTGAGGGGTCAGCAGTGGAAAGGGTGAGCAGTTTCAAGTTCCTGGGTGTCAACATCTCTGAAGATCTATCTTGCACACATAGTGTTGCAATTACAAAGAAGGTATGACAGTAGCTATATTTCATTAGGAGTTTGAGGAGACTTGGTATGACAACAAAGATTATCAAAAGCTTCTACAGATATACTGGAGAACATCACCATCTAGTACAGAGAGGTCTAGCACATGATCAGAAAAAAACTGCAGAAAGCTGCAAAGTCAGCTCCACCATGGGCACTAGCCTCCGCAAAATCATGAACATCTTCAAAAGGCGATACCTCTAAAAAGGCTACATCCATCGTTGAGGACCCCCGTCACCCAAGACATGCCCTCATCTCATTGATATCATCAGGGAAGAGGTACAGAAGCCTGAAGGGACACACCCAATGTTTCAGCAACAGCTTCTTCTCCTCCGCCATCAGACTTCTGAATGGACAATGAACCCATGAACACTACCTCACCAATGCTTTTCTTTTTTCTCACACTCTACACCACTTCCTTAATTTTATTTTATTTATATATATTTCTTATTGTAATTTATAGCTTTCTATTCTGTACTGCTGCCACAAAACAACAAATTTCACGACATACAGTATATCAGTGATATTAAAACTGATTCTGATTCTGAGGCTGCTACTCACACGTAAGAGTTTACACTTTGTAACAGCTGTATTGTTCATTATTATTTATTACATTATTATATGTTCCAGATGCTGGGAGAGTCCAGTACCAGAGGGCATGGTTTGAGAATAAGGGGTAGGTCATTTAGGACAGAGTTAAGGAAAAACTTCTTCTCCCAGAGAGTTGTAGGGGTCTGGAATGCACTGCCTTGGAAGGTAGTGGAGGCCAATTCTCTGGATGCTTTCAAGAAGGAGCTAGATAGGTGTCTTATGGATAGGGGAATCAAGGGATATGGGGACAAGACAGGAACCGGGTATTGATAGTAGATGATCAGCCATGATCTCAAAATGGCGGTGCAGGCTCGAAGGGCCGAATGGTCTACTTCTGCACCTATTGTCTATTGTCTATATATTTTTTCTTTTTGTATTCACACAGATTTTCTTTCGCACACTGGTGCCGCCTTTCTTTGATTCTATTATGGTTATTATTCTATTAATGATTTACTGAGTATGCCTGCAAGGAAATTAATATTTGGGTTCTATATGGTGACCTATATGTACTTTGATAATACATTTACTTTGAACTTTGATATTACAACACATCTAAATCATTTAGAATCTATGTAGGTTTTAGATATCATGTCAAAAATGTGATATAGTCATGCAGTACTGAAGCAGATCCTTAGCAACATCAAGTCTAGGCAAACCATTAAGTATACATCTACACTAATTTCATCTTATTCTCCTCAACTCTCTCTAGATTCTACACATTAGGGGGCAATTAACAGCAGCCAGTTTACCCACCGACCCGCATGCCTTTAGACGTAGAGGGAACGGGAGCACCCTGGGAAACCAACAGAAACACAGTCACATTCAGCACAGGAGATCAGGATTGAACCCAAGTTACTGATGCTATCAAGCAGCAACTCTCTAAGCTGCACCACTGAGATGCTCAGAGGAGGTCTATCGCTAGAAATAAAATCTGAATGAGGAACATAAACAATTCAGCAACATTGCACAGGGTAATAAAGTTCACAGTCATCAAACTGAAAGGAAAGCATTGTCATGAATCAGATAATGGTTCCTGGAACAAAGACTCTCTCCATTCTTGGAGTATTTGCTCTTTTAAACAACAGTCTTTATATTTTATCTGTTATTGGAAATCTGGGCTCAGCAATACACTGAATTTCTAAATTAATTTTGGATGTCCAGTTTCCATTCAAAGTCACCAAATAATCACACTTATAAAATACTCCATGATTCAGTGGTATTGGATAATTCTTTAGCAAGTAATTGTTAAAGATTTCTTTTTCTAATCTAATACATTCTGACACAGTTTTCCTGCTTCCTTCCCTTAGCCAATTGTAAAATTCATTTACCATTACCTCTGTAATTGAAAGGCATTGTTTTGCTAATGTTTTTATGAAATATTTTTAACAAATGGCATTTAAAAGTCTTTGTGTATAACATTAAGAATTGATCCCTCCATGTTGTTTTATCCAAGAATTTTAATGAAGTTCGTGGAATACAATTTGCCTTTAAACAAGTTTACTTTCTTTTATTAACCCTTGAGTATCTAAAGGCCAATTCATTGAGTCCCGGATTCTGGATTGTAAAGGCTTTCCTACATCAATGTTTGTGTGACTTGCTTGGTGTTCTGTGGTTTAAACATATCTTGTTCTGGGCTGTAACATTGGTAATCCTCTAGCCCTTTGTCACCATTGTCATAATCCATGGAAGACTGGAAGATTTCACTTGATCCTTTGCAATTCCTCTTCAGCAGCTGAGGAATTCTTCCACCCAAAATGTGTCTCTTTCCCATTGTAAGCATTTCATTTTTGTCTATCTTATCCTGTCTAATCTTTGTCTCATCGTAACGTTTTTATGAAATAGGAACACATTTATCCTATCAGTTTTTGCTGCATTAAATTGCTCCCTGAATTTGGTAGGATTTTCTCAGGATTGATTTATTTATACTGAATAGATTGCATAATAAACAAAGAGAATATACTTCTTCTTTGGTTCATTCTGAGGCAAGGAAGATAATTTCTATCAAATCCCTGTCCCATCAGCTGAATAACCATCTTAAGAAATCATAACATATTCCTTCTGAATCTTGAGATTGAAATTTGTCTTCATTATATTATTAGCAATGCTATTCAAGATCTGGAATTTGGTTCTATTGACTTTCGCTTAAAAAAGTTAATTTGAAGAAAATGATGCCGAATGAAAAACAATGAGAATCTGATACACAGCATGCTAGCGGAACTCAGGAGGTCAGAAAACATTTATGGAGGGGAATAAGTTGATATTTCAAATCGAAACCCTTTTATCAGCCTGAAACATCAACTGTACCCTCAGTAGATGTTGCCTGACTTGCTGAGTGACTCCAATGCATTGTGTGTTTTGCTCTAGATTTCCAGCATCTGCAGTATCTATTGTGGTTACAATGAAAGTCTTTCTTACTTATCTCATTCTATAATATGGAGAGAATGAAGATTCAAGTCCTGCTCCAGTGATTTGAATGGTTCAATAGAGTACTGAAGGAGGTGCTGAATTTCTGGTCAGGTGGTTTAAATCTAGACTCTTCCAAGTGTTTTGCCAATACTTACTCCTCAGCAAACACTGCTCAAAAACACAGATCATCTCATCAATATCTCAATGCCGTTTATGCAAGCATGATGTGCACAAATTGGCTGGTTTTCCGATGCTTCTATATTTCCATGCTTGAAAAGAAAGTTTACTGGGTTAATCTGAAGCTGTGCAAGGTGCTACGTAAATACAAATCTTTCCTTCTCCCCATATTCATGTTGTGATGAAGGTAAATGTGCCAATTACACTGAATCACCTGATGCCCCATACAAGATTTATTGTTAATGAGAATTTAGTTAATAGCTAAAGTAATAAGGCATCTTATTAACAGATCAACTTTGCTATTTCACTCTCTCTACAGATCTTTCTTATGTGTTAAGTATCTCTAGCTTTTTGTTTTTACGAAAGTATTGAAGTACTGGCATCAGCAGATTAGCATTTAAATTAAGGGTGAAATTTAGTTTCTTTCAAACTTTAAGCTGTTCTCAGGAAAATGTTTCAAGAATTATTATTTGAAAATAAGAAGCTGATGTGATGCGTTCTTTTACAATTTAGCCCAAAGGAAAAATATTTTTTTCTCTCATCGTGTTGATACTGCTTTTTAACAGGAAGCTCATCAAACGAAGTATAATTCTTTTCTTTCTTCACAGTTATAAAGCAGCAACCAGCATCAAAATGGTACAGTTTGTATCCTATCCTGCAGTTGGCAGCAGCTGTGTTATTGTCAGCACTCAAAGTGTGCCTTCATTTTAAACTTATGCTAAGCTTTATTCCCTGGGTCGATAAATTTGACAATCATCACTTCACGACTTAAGGCCATGCTTTTTTTCTCTCTGTCACACTAGGTCTTTCTATCACAGCATTAAGTGATTTGTGGGAAAATTGTTCCATAGCCTAAATATTAATTTTTTATCTTTACATGGTCAGTGAATTATATTCCATTATCTAGATTCTAATATGCTTTACTTAAGTCTGCTGTGCCAGTTTATCATTTTATTCAGCTCTTTAATCATTTTACTGTAAGTAGATGTGTTTCTCAGCCTTCCAACTTTATCTTTTGTAATTTCTTTTTGGTCTTCCCTTCAGTCATTACTCTGCCATTAATAAAACTTCGTGGTTGGTCAAAACTGGCTGATCTCTTGGGTCTGCTGAATATATTGAATGACAGTGGAAATATTGCTTGAGCAGAATAATATATTGCAAAGTCAGGACTTGTGACAGATTATTAAGTTAACCATATTGGAGGCAAATATGGGAGCTCCAAAAATGAATAAAGGGGCTCACTGTGTGAGATTAACTCACACTCAATCAGTAGAATGGAGGCAGTGTGTTAAGTTAACGCTAGTGGCTTGTTCTCTTCATTATAAAAACCAGCTGGTGGAAATTACTCTGTTCATTGGCTGAACTGAATGGTAGGGAAACATATGAAAGAGAGCCTGTGCTTTCTTGAAGAGAGATATGCACACCACCAGTCCTGTTTCTGTGCTGTACAATGGGTTGGACGCCCATCTGTGTATGTAGGTAAGAGGAGGGTGGGGGTGAGAGTGGTTAGTTTTGTTCTCGTTGTTTATTGTTTGTCGGGTGCACATTGTTGTGCTGAACATTGTGGACTTGCTATTTTGGCGATGGAATATGTGGGGAGACTTGCGGGCTGGTCCCAGCACATCTTCAGATTGTTTTGGTTGTTAACACAAACTACACATTTCATTGACAAGAGAAAATCTGCAGATGCTGGAAATCCAAGCAACACACACAAAATGCTGCAGGCCAGGCAGCATCTATGAAGAAGAGCAAACAGTCGGCGTTTCGGGCTGAGAACCTTCAGCAGGACTCTGCAGTGACACATTGCATTGTATGCTTCGATGTACATGTGATTAATAAATAAATCTAAATCGAACTAACTCTGAGCACCTTAGGTGGAAATGACCTTCCGATCAGCTCGTTTCTGGCCACCCTCCTCCACCACTTCTCCAGTATTCTCTTCACTCCACCCACCATCCTGACTTCCATTCATTACCATGCTCTGCATGACCTCTGCCATTCTCTGCTAATGCAAAGGGAATGTCTAGTAGTGCATCTAAAGAGGCTGAATTGGGCAAAGAAAATAAGCCTTTCAGCACTTGCTGCGCCACCGCTCTGAAATTTGAACAGAACTTTGCGGGATCTTTGTAGCAATAGCAAGGAGAAATCGATGAGTTTATAATCCCTTTAGAAAGATTCGATGAAGGTTTTCAGGATTGGTACTGCTTGATCCTCCTTCCAAGTGTGTGCTTTGCTGCTCTCGTTTACAGGAGCGTTCACAGAATAATGCAATCATTGAAAACTCACAATGCCGGCTGAGTCCATAGGCATGCTGGGCTAAAAGGAACTACTGGCTGAATCCCAGCAGTCGATCAGCTGCCCTGCAACCAATAACTCATCAAGCGTCATATGTTTAAACTGGATGAGGACTTCTATCTCTACCACATTTTAGTCCAGTGAGTTTCAGGCCCCTAACAAGTTACCATGCTCTCATTCCCTTACCAAGTAGTGTAAGTGATAATTAGTAACAGGTTTATTCTTGTGTAACCGGGTGACCATCAAATCTTATTCATCATTGTTAAAAAGCGTACTTAGGTGTAATGCCTTTAAGTGGATATGGTGACGTCATTACACACGCGTGGGATAGCGGGGAGACCATTTTGTTTTCTGCAGAGGAAGCTGGTGGAGCTTTGGGATTAAGTTCCTCCCAGAAATACAGGGCCTGGTGAGGAAGAGTGAGTATTAATTGATGATATCCATGTGAATTCATTTATGCTTGTTGGCAAATCGAGAATATTGGTAATCTGACATGTTTTACATGTGGATGCTTTAGATTTTCATGAGTGAAGGCATTGGCGTGGATAGCATGGCTTGTGCAAAGTTCCTTACCAGCCAAGTAGGTCAGTCTTCCTGTAATTTAACTACCAGGCAATGTCTTGTAAAAGTTGTACCACAGTGTATCTGTTGTCTAACTTTATTGTATCATGACAGATTGTGAATGTAACAGCGTAATGTGAACGTTTAGTCTCTGTTTGGAAGTTAAGCACATTGGTACTAAAAAGGGAGTAGACGTCTTAGATGAGATGTGTTGGTTACATTTTCACGGCTCTGTATCAGGTACAGGGTTGGTGGGATTCTATTGTTGTCTGTATTGTGTTCCTTTAGAATAGCCACTACTGTATTAGTTTTGTGCGGTTTGCTTTATGGATTTTTATACTGCATACGCAATCCGTTGATACACAAGTGTGTGGATCGAAGGTTAAACGGAGATTGTAATGGCAGGAACGGATTGTAAGGGTGTTTGTTTTGTTTTAAGACCCTCTTCCAGCACTAAAACATCTAAAACAGGTAAAGGAATAAAAACCCGATAAAGTATTTGTTGTCCTGAGTGTGTACTTTTGCCCAGGCTACAAAACTTGGCACGTGCACCAAGAGACAGAGAAAATCATTGTTCTGCATGCCACCCAGATCACTTTAGCACATTGGTATATTGAGATAGTACAGCGGAGAAAATGCAGAATTTAGTGTTAATCGTTACAGTTACAAAGAAAGAGCAGTGCAAATGAACAATAAAATGAAAAGGCCACGATGAGATAGATTGTGAGGACAAAAGTTAACATTATTGGACAAAAGGTATGTTCAATAGATTGATGACAACAGGATGGAAGTTGTTCTTTTACAGAACCTTTTATATTTCTGCCCCCTGAAAGCGGGGAGAAAAGTGAAAGAGGGGTCTTAGATTATGTTGGCTGTTTTCCTTGGCAGCAAGAATTATAGATGGTGTCCATAGAGGGGAATAGACTTCCATAACAGACTGAGATGTGTCGATAACCATCTGCAATTTCTTGCAATCTTTCACAAAGTTCACAGTGACTTCCACAGGAAGTCTCTCAATGTATCCTGGAAATCACTTTTTAACCTCTAAGTACACTCATGAAATCCACAAAATGTATGCAGCTGATCCTGTTGTCATATTGCTGGACAAATTGCGATGAAAATCTCCATCCAGTTGATTATAAGTGGGGGATTCGAATATTGAACCTGCTCAGAGCTCAGTAGGAATGATTTAAGTCAATAAACCACAAAGCCCTACTGGGCAAATGGTTCTTGAAAAGATGCAGTGTGCCTGTCATAGCGTACATTCATCATTTTAATAGGATCTTTTCTCCGGATTATAGGAAGCAAATATGTCACTCAAAAGGGCTTAAGCAAAGATCCTTTGTTGTTTTACAGTCCATTATGTCAGACATTCGCTGTAGCATGTATGTTCACCCTGAATAGGGGCAAAGAATGTTATTTGAAATAGTTTTTTATATATATATTTACAAACTGTGGTTTTAATTATGTTCTTGCTTCAAGGCGGAATACAGCAAACTATCAAACAAGGAATCATTGTGTAACTTATTATTTAGGTGCTGCTCATATCAAATTGGGTCCAAAATGCCAATTAATGCATATTGACACACATTTAGCATGCACTCGGGGTCTACCTTTTGATAATACCTCTGGCCTGTGTATTTACTCTAAGTATGTGTAGAAGTATGAGTGAATTGCATTGTACTGCTATCACAGTAGTGGTTTGTTATTGTCACATGTACCAGGGTACAGTGAAAAGCTTTTGAGTGGTGTCTGAACAGATTATCCTATTCATAAATACAGTAAGGTAGTAGCATGAAAGAAGAGTGCAGAATATAGTAACAAAGAAGACATAATGCAGGTAGAGTTTAAGGAACACAATGAGGGTGATTGGAGGATCAAGAGCAAGCTTCAACATGTGAGAGGTATGTTCAAGAGTCTGATACCAGTGGGATAGAAGCTGCCTTGAAGTTTCTTAAGAGTGAGGGTGTTATTACGTGGGGTTTGGGGTTTGGCATCAAGGTGTGAGGAGTCAGGATTAGGGAAAACAGGAATTGTGTTTGTTTATTTGGAGTGGTCAGGGTGTGAGGGGGTTAGTGTGTGAAGAGTCTCAAGGCTTGGAGAGTCAGAGAATGAGAACTCGAATTATGGAGGGGTCATGGTGTGAGGCAGATAGTCAGACTGAAAGCAGAGGGACGGTAGTTTCAGGCTGAAAAGGATTATTTGAACTATGAAGTGAGGTGTCAGGATCTTGAGGGTTCGGATGCATAGGTGACGGTTAGGGTTCTGGAGCAGGGTCATGGGGTGAAAAGTGTTTGGGGACAAAATGATCTGTTATGAGTGAGAGGTCAGAACATTTGAGGGCAGGTATAGTGTGGGGACAGGGGGCATCAGGGAGTCTGAGATTGGATAAAAGTGGAGTGTGTAAATGTTTGGGGGGTGAGGAGTGTCAGAGTGTAAAAGGTTGATGTTTAAGGGATCTGACTGTCAAAGGGTGCATTTGTGAAGGGGAAGGAGCAGAGTCAGAGGGTACTTGGAGAAGAGAAGATTCAGTGAATGGCAGGTTGGGATGTAAATGGGGGTCAGAGTATGAAAAGGTGAAAGTGGTAAGGGTGTGGAGGATAAGGGTGATTAGGATGGGAACACACTATCCGAAAGCAATGAGACTGATAGAAGTTCCCAGTCTAGAAGATGGTTCCTTGAAGACCTGTTAGTTGATGCTGGAAGATAGAATTAGATTGGATGTCTCTTTTGCAGATAACATAGGCAAAATGATCCTTTTTGTGCTGTGCATATTCTGTGAATCTACTCCAGGTTTAAGTAAGATCGTGGCTAATCAGATTTTAGCCTTAGGTTGACTTTCCTGAACCCTTAACTACCAGGTACACCAAAACTCTAACTTCCACTTTAAGTGATCTAATTCAGTGATGCAGTCTCTACAGTCCGTGGTGTGGAAAAAGCCAAAGACTCAATGCTCTAGGAGAAGGAAGTCGTCTTCATCTCTGCCTTAAATTCTTTTTTTTTAATTCTGAAATGATGCCCCTTAATTTCTGGCTCATCTGCAAGTGCAGAGATCATCTCAGCTTTTGCTCTGTCATGTTCTTCAGAAATTTGCATGTTTCTATAACATCACCTCAATCATGTAAATTCCTATAAGCACAGGCCTGGTCGGCTCAGCCGTTCTTAATAGGATAACTCTCCAATCCCAGGAAACAAACCAGTAAACCTACATTGAGCTGCTTTCAACATAAGGAGACTAAAACGGATAGTATTCCGGTTGTGATTGTCTCAACATTCGAAATAGTTATAACAAGATAGCCAGATAATTTTTCTCAGAGTGGAAATGGTTCAGGGCACAATTTTAAGGTGATTGGAGGACAGTAGAGAGGAGATGTCAGAGGTAAATGTTTTTTTATGTAGACTGGTGAGTGTATGAGGTGGTGGTAAAGGCAGATACATTAAGGACATTCAAGAAACCAGGGCAGTGACAAGAGCAAAGTAAGTAAGGTTGGGGAGGAAAGTTTTGCTGGTCATTATGAACTCCAATGCTTCAGTGATCAGATCTCACTCATTAAAATGAGTGAGTTCACCATGCTGCTTCTTTACTGCAGAGTGGAACAGCAACTACTGCTGCTGCCTTACAATCTAGGAGCTCGGTTCAATCTGAATCTAGCCCTGTCAGTGAAAACTTTAGCTTCTCACTCTGATTGCATAGGGTTCTCTCATTTATTCTGGTAAGTTATTTGGCTATTCTAGATTACCTTTCAGTGTAAATTCATGTCAGACAGAATCAAAAGGGGGGAGGGGTAAACATTAGGATGGTTAAACCAATGCAAAATATAGACAGTGCCCTCAGAAATGTTGTTGAATAGAGAATAAGAATGCAAGTTAGCCGACCCTTGAAAGTGATAACACAGGCAAGCAGCGTACTAAAAACGACTTATGGTATGCTTGCCCTCATTGGCTGAGGCATTGAATACAGGAGTTAGGACATCATATTATATAGCTGAACAGGAGATTGATAGGACAGCACTTGGAGCATTTTGTGCAGTTCTGATCGCCAAACTGTAGAAGGATGCAATTAAGCTAGAGAGGGTACAGAAAAGATTGTTCCTGGGACTAGAGGGCTTGAGTTTCATGGAGATTTGTGATAGACTGGGACTACTTTCCCTGCACTGAGGGGTGACTTTATAGAGATTTATAATATGATGAGGAACATAGATAGGGTAAATCACCACAATCTTTGTTCCAGGATAAGGGAATCTAAATGCCAAGGGAAGAGGTTCAAGGTGAGAAGGAAAGTTTAAAATGGACTTAATGGACAAGTTTTTTGCATGAAATGGGTGGTGAATAAATGGAATGAACTTCCAGAGGCAGTAACAACATTCGGGCAAGTACATGGATAGGAAATGTTTCGAGGGATGGGACTATCTCAGGTAGGCAGCTTGGGTTAGCACAGTCAAGTTGGCTGAAGGGCTTATTTCTTTGTTGTGGAATATGTCAGACTATGTATAAAATCCAGAGTTATTTAAACACGCATCATCCCGCATTTGAATGGAAACAGGATTTGCTGTCCCAGCAATCTCTTTTTTTTTCTCTCCCTTTTGCCACCTGATGAATAAGGACAATTTATCAGCAGAGATCTGGTTGGGGAATGAGAATAATATTTCTTCAACCACTGAGCCATGCACCATTTGCATGTAATAAAATGTCTGGCTCTTCTGCTAGTGGATTAGCCTCAGATCCTCAGCAGTTGTGTATGAATATAATTTGCAGAGAGGATTGGGGGAGCTCAGCACTGGAAAGAGTCTTTTGGGAATGTTTTTGAGCTGATGCCCTCCCTGTTGGAGATGAGAAGTCTACAATGAGAAAACATTGCCAGCAGGAGGAGAGAATTGTCAACTTATTATAAATAAACATGTTATGACTCCAAGGATTAAACCCACAGAGATCATAATAATTGTCACCTAATCAGTAATTTCAAATGTAAAATAATACCAGCTAAGAGAAACAAACACTGATTATTCGTATTCATATTGGGAAATCTTGACAATGAATTGTCTAGCCTGCTACACAAAATTTTAACTTTAAAAAGAGGAAAATTAATATTGCATTATTAAGGACACTTACATCCTTCTGTAATGTGTCAATACATTTTTATATTGGAAATAATTAGTCATTAGTCGTTGCTACTTGAAGAAATTGTGTGGACATATTATGCACAGTATCATCCCATGAAGAAGAAGAAGAAAGAGTAGCAGATTATACTGTTCTAAAATTGAAAGAGGAAGATTGACCACTATTGAATGCAAACCTTTCATGGACAGAGACTTTCACTGTAGATTTAGCTGCAGACCTGAGTCTGGAGGAGCTACAGTTTGTAGGCCAAGGGTAAGGGAAAACCATAACTCTATCGGCTGAGGAACTAGAGGAGCTTCCAACCTTTAGACCCAGGGCTTGCCAAGGAAACTTTCAATCAGTACATGCAGTAGCTACTGAAGCAGTCTGTAGATTCTAAGGTTTAGATGAATCTCTGTCTGTTGATTTAAGGCTAGAGACGCCTCTGAGCTCTGGGATCACAGTGATAATTCTCTGAGGCCTTTGGTCTACTGACTGAGTTTTCCTTCAGACTGATGTCAGAGAAACTGAAAGGGTGAAGTTCCACAGCTGCATTTTGCTATTTCTGAAAAGAACCACTGTTTTTCACATCTCTGGAGATAGTTTCATTCTGATATCATGAAATGGCACGCCTTTAATAAATTATGTCACTGTTTACTTGTAAGTAACATGACAGCCAATTAGCGTACGTAAAATTCACAGAGGGAAATACTACCGTAACTACATAACTATTTATTACATTGCTTGACAGATGAATATTCAATGGCATGTTTTATACTTTCATGAGGCCATTTGGCTCATCAATATCTGGCTGTCAGAGCACTCCCATCAATCTCATTCCTCTGCTTGGATGGATGCCTATGATAATTCTCCTGATTTCTCTTAGAAATTTACCACTACATGTCTACTTGAAAATAAGGACAGGTTTTTTGGTTAATGTCTTACCCAAGAAATATTGACTTCTATCTTCAAGCACACAGCTTCTTTGCATGTGTCTGATGTTAGGTTTTAAGTAGAAAATTGATTTCTGAAGGTGATTGACACTTCAATTGATTCATCTGCCTTCAGGTGCAGAATCAACTGAGCAAGCAACAGTGATGTTAATTGACATGCCACCCATAGCTGGCGATGCACCATGACATTTACTCATGCATATCTGTTTGAGATTAGCAGACACAGCCTGAGCAAATGGATGATCAAGATATGTATCCTTTTCATTCATACACTGGATGGGTATGGCAATGCCAGCATTTATTGGCCAACCCTAATTGTCCTTGACTGAGGAGGTAGCTAAGAGTCAACCAGCTTGGTGAATCTGAAGTCAAGAATAGGGCATATTGTCTGAGGAAGGCAAAATTATTTTCTTGAAAAGGATTACAGAACCATCTGGATATTTATAATCATCTGGTAATTTTGTGGTCAGTAACTAAAATAATCTTCTCTATTTGAGCTTCTATATTTTATTTGTGGGAAGTGGCTCATTTCTTGTCTCCCCAAAGCCTTTCTATCATCTTCCAGGGACAAACCAGGCATGTGAGGGTGTGGACTCTTCTTTGTCTTGATAAGTACAGCTCCGCCAAATCTGAAGAAGCTCAAGAGCAGCCAAGGCAAAGCAGCAAACTTCATTCATGTCACATTTATGGCTTTGTATATTCATTTATATCACCTCTGGTGCATGGTGGCTGCAGTATGTGCTTTCCCTAAAATATCAGATCTGGAATGTCCAAAACCAGTGATCTCCATCTCCAAGAAAAGCAAGGGCTTTAACTGCCTGGAAGTCCAGGTTCTCCTGTAAAGTAGTCAAAGTCAAAGTAACATTTATTATCAAATTACATATATTTAGTGTACTAAGAGCCACTTTATTAGGTACACCTGTATATCTGCTCAGTAATGCAAAGATCTAATCAGCCAATCATGTGGCAGCAACTCAATGCATAAATGCATGCAGACATGGACAACAGGTTCAGTTGTTATACAGCCCAAACATAAGAATGTTGAAAAATGAGATGTAAATGACCTTGACTGTGGAATAAATGTTGGTGCCAGACAGGGTGGTTTGAGTATCTCAGAAGCTACTGAGTAACATACACAAAATGCTTGAGGAACTCAGCAGGCCAGGCAGCATCTATGGAAAAGAGTATAATAGACATTTTGGGCCAAAACCCTTCAGTAGGACTGGAGAAAACAAGCTTAAGAGTAGATTTTAAAGTGGGAGGGGGAGGGTAGAGAGAGAGGCACAAAGTGATAAGTGAAACCTGGAGGGCTAGGGATGAAGGAAAGAGCTGGGAAATTGATTGATGAAAGAGACAGAAGGCCATGGAAGAAGGAAAACGGGGGAGGAGCATCAGACGGATGCAATGGGCAGGCAAGGAGATAAGGTGAGAGAGGGAAAAGGGAATGGGAAATGTTGAAGGGGGACATCACCAGAAGTTTGAGAAATCAATATTCATGCCATCAGGTTGGAGGCTACCCTCCCCCTCCAGATTTCACCTATCATCTTGTGTTTCTCTCAGCTATCCTCTATTCTATAGATACTGCCTGGTCTGCTGAGTTCCCCGGATTTCCAGCATCTGCAGATTTTCTCTTGTTTGTGATCAGAAACTACTGATCTCTTGGATTTTTGTGCACAACAGTCTCTAGAGTTTGCAGAGAATGGTGCAAAAAGCTAAAGACATCCAGTGAACAGCAGTTCTGTGGGCAAAAACACTTTATTAATGAGAGAGGTCAAAGGAGAATGACCAGACAGGTTGAAGTTGACACGAAGACGACAGTAACTCAAATAACCACACGTTACAACAGTGGTGTGCAGAAGAGCATCTCTGTATGCACAACATGTTGATATAAATTACCTTGAACCTTCAAGTGGATGGGCTACAACAGCAGAAGACCACAAAAATATAATTAGTGTATATGTTACCATATATTACCTTGAGATGTATTTTGTTGCATGCAGTTGCAGGAAAATAAAGAAATACAATAGAAATTATGAAAAGCTACATATAAACAAAGACTGACAAGTAGTCAATGTGCAGAATATAAATTGTGCAAATAAAAAAATAATACTGAGAACACGAGCTTTAAATTGTCTTAAAACTGTAGGTAGTGGAATCAGTTCAGAGTTGTGGTGATGAAAGCCATCCACGCCAGTTCAGGAGCCTGATGCTTGTAGGGTAATAACTGTTCCTGAACCAAGTAGTGTGAGACCTAAAGCTTCTGCAACTCCTGCCTGATGGAAGTAGCAAGAAGAGAACATTATGGTGTCCTTGAAGTCTCTGTAGATTTTTCCATTCCTGGGCATTGGTGATTCCATACCAGGCCATGCTGAAACTAGTTAGAGTACTCTCCATTGTGCATCTATAGAGGTTTGTTAAAATGTTTGGTGACAAGCTGAATCTATGCAGATTTTAGGAATGTAGAAGCACTACTGTGTCTTCTTTGTGTTAGCACTTTTGTGCTGGTCCCAGGACAGATCCTTTGATCTTATTTACTGACTCTCTCCACCCCCATTCCCTTAATACACACTGCCTCTTGGAGTTCCAGCTTCTTCTTATAGTTAATAATCGTCTCTTTGGTTTTACTGATGCTGAATGAGAGTTCATTGTAGCAGCACCTTTAAATCAGATTTTCAATTTCTCTCCTGTATGCCAATTCGTCACCACCTTTGATTTGGCACACACAATCCCGAATTGGAAGTGTATTATTGTTGGGTTTAAGTCAGACTTTTCACTCCACTCAGGGAGCACCTTCATCAAAAGAACTACATTAATTTGAGAGAGTCACTCCCACCTTCACAAGTGCAATTAAGGATGGGTAATATTATTGGTCTTTTGAGTTACTCCTCTCCTAAAATCCCATTACTCCTCTCTTAAAATCCCATCAAAAAGACATAAAAAGATATGCTAAAGTTTATGTTTGTTATTATTTCCTTCTGCATATAAAATATACATCTAATGCTGGTGTTCCAGATGACAGTTCAGATTCATCATAAGTATGATGCAATGGTAACCATGGAAATAATGGAATTAGTATTAATAGGATGTGGGAGTCAGTGAGCTGGTTTTTCAGAGAACTGAGGTAGGCTTGTGCACACTGAATTCCTGACCTCAGCCAACTCATCAGGGATCAAATATGTGTTATTTGACACATTGTCACAGAGTAATAAAAAATCAAAGAAGGCTTCTCACCCACTAACCAGTTAAAGCAACTAATTAAATGATCATTTCAACACATTAGCCCCCACCTCCATGAATTGAATACGATAGATTGAAGCAATGGATTTTGGTGAGATGAGAAGTTCAGCATAGTCTCTTCATGAACATAAGCATTGAAGAGTGTGTCTGTTAAGAGGGCCTTATATCTTTCTCAGATACATCTTGTACAAGAGATCATCCAGATGATTCAATGAAGGGAGAGTTCATGCACCACTTTTAAAAATGAGCTGGCGATGGACAGAGGACCCTTCCCTTTAAATGAGAGAATAAGAATCTTTTATTAACTATGTGTTTTCTACAGTCAATGAATCGAAGCTCTCTGATTACATGTTAACAATGATATTTATTTGTGTTTATTCTGACCACCCATCCTTGCTGAATTAAACTATCATCCAACCATGAGCTCCAGATTCTTTGATTCACTCGGGCTGGAGAGCGACTTTTCAAATTCTAGACAGATACTAACAAAAGAAGCTAAAGGATATGATTGTAAGAAGTGAGACAGAAAGAGGTCTGCAATAAAGACGTATTTAATAGCTATTTGACATATGGTAAAAGTCCATGTTTGATGAAAATGCAACTTGGAATATTATTTTATTTGATTACCGTACTTGTATGTCATTATATAAAACAAGGATCTTCATCAGATTAGGAACATGTGTCTTCCTTCAAAAAAATCTCTCTGGTAATGTAACAATTGTCTTCATTATCAGCGAGTCTTTTGTTAAATTCTTTAATAGATAGTTCCATCAATAAATATTGGTTCCCAGTTATAATGCTCAAGTTGCTTTGAAAGAATTCATTATCAATTACGTCACAGATCATTGGTTTGTTGTCTCATTAGACATTCCCCAGTGCTTGTTTCCACACCTTGTCTACTATGAATGGTAGACACTTCTTCCTACACCCAATGACAGCAATTTCAAAATCATAACATTACTTACAAGAAAAGTATGAATTTTCCTGATTCTTGAAATTAAAAATCTTTTCCTGCTGAATGAAAAGCCCTCATGATGTGTGAATGGGAGTTACAAAAGTCCTCAAGTTCTCCTGATTTTGATGGATTAGTATGCCACGGTCTTTCCACAGATCAGTAAGTTATTAATGAGATGGCACAAATTTAAAGAAATCACAACAATATTAGAAGGGTGTTTGGAAAGGAAAGGAACAGAAGGAAGGATTCTTCATCAAAAGCTGATCTCAAAACAGAGTCCATAATTTATTTTACAGACAATTAAATTGCTACTTGGAAATAAATAAAGAGAGTAAGAGTGTGAACAGCCTCTAAAGCCTGCTCTGCTATACCATACTCGTTGGAGGATTTGATCATTGGTCTCAACTCCAATTTTCCTGTCAGATCCCCATAATCCTTGATTCTCTCCCTTTAAAGCCATTGAATATACATTTGTTCATTCACTGAGACCATCTGAAGTGCCTCTCTTCATATCAATGATATGATCAATCGCTTATTCTCAGACAATACCATTTATTTCTAGATTACCCCAACCAGAAGAAACAAATCCCAGCATCTACCTCATCACCCCAAGAATCTTTATGTTTGACTGAGTTCACTTTAAAAAAAAAATCCAGAGAGTTAAACCAATTCAGCATTATCCTTTTTTATAAGATAACCTGCTCATCCTGGGAATCAGGCTTATGAATCTTTGCTGTACATCCTCTGTCAAATGCATTCAATAAAGAGAGCAAACCTTTACATCATATTCCAGGCATTGATATGCCAATGTCCAGTACAGGTGTACAGATACAGTTCCTTGTACTCCATTCTTCTTGCAATGAAGGCCAAGAGAGTATTGAAGTATCAGAGAGGCAGGGTGACATGTGGAAAAAAGAATTGCTACAGACGTGATAAGCAAATGGTCTATTTCTGGACTGTAAAATTCTATCATTCTGCCACAGACAATAAAGAAAGTAATTGTGTCATTTTTGAGGAAAGGTTGAGAATGCTTTTATTGACATCTTATCCAACAACTAATGGATTACTGTAGTGTTAAAGGCACTGATATCTCAGTGATAGAATTAAATATTCCAGTGAAAGAGCTGATGGTGCGGTTATATTGTTTCCAGGCTTTCGCTGAAGTAACTCACTTATTTCAGAGCTTCAGAGAAAACATTACCTTCTATGATATTGTTTTACCCTGACCAACACACATTCTGGGTAAATGTTACATCAAGCACAGGGATTAACTCGAAACGGTATCCCTGTTTCTTTCATTACATTCCGTTCTCAAGCATTTTTTTTTCACTTTTATTTTCTGACTTCCAGCATCCACAGTTCAGAAAAGCTTGATTAATCTGACATGCTCTGGAGTTTGGTGGTGACAGATTGATGGAATAGTATCCTATTGATAAAATACACCCAACTCACTTTTTTAGAGTTTCCAGAGGATGAGGGAAACAGGGACTTGGTAAATTTTCAAATGATCATAGGAAATCGGGCCCAGATGTATTTCAAAGGAGTATGGAAGCAGGGTTCCAACGAGTTTAAGAGGAGAATAGGAAGGGAGGCCCTGATGAGTTTTGAGGGAATTACAAAGCATGTTGAAAATGGGGCATGGTGGGCCCTTGAACATGAGAAACATTACCCAGTGAGCTAGGTGCCAACCAATCAGGATTTTCTAATGATAGGATAACAAATTATTGTAGTTTTACTGTACTTTGCATTTAATTTGTTTGCATGTTAGAATACAGATTTAATTACCAGTAAGTAAATATAATGTAGATTATATTCAGGTATAATTATTCATTCTTGAAAGATTAAACTTGTGCATTAAATTATAGCTTATATTGGTTTAGATTCAATTCTGAATATTGATGGTTCATTACTGGCCTTTCTCTAAATCTCTGATGGTTTTAGATTGACGATCTAATTTTAGGTGAGAATTACCTTTCAAAACATAATTAGAACAAATTAAGTTTTAGGTGTTTGTCTCTTTGACTCAAAGAAAATGTATAAATAATGTCTACAGGATAATTGTGAATTAAATTGAATTAAACTTTTTTGATGAATCTATTTAATCTCACTTATTGCAGTATTTCAGTTATCTTCCATACATCAATCTCAGAGTAGCACCACTTTTGTATTTTTTACTTCTTAGTTCAATAATAAATCTTAAAAAAACGTTCATCCACATCATGGTCAATGCTTGTGAAGTTCTTAATCTCACAGTGTATTTGTGATTGTGTTGTCTTTTTCCCTTCACAAACTAATTCAAGATCTTCTGCTCTCTTGTAATCCCAAGTGTTCTTTCGAGATATCACTGATGAAATGGTTCGATTTTGCTTTCTTTTGCTTGATTGAAGGTCAAAGTTCAATACTCTACAGAAATGCATTAGAGAAGTGCTGGATTTTGATGTAATTGCCCATAACACATGAAATCTTGACTATATATTCTCTGCATAAAGTGAATTTCTTTAATTGCCGCAAATGTTTTCATTGGGGAAAGCTGTTCAGTTGAATTATAATTGACTTTATAACATTAAAGGGTTTTGAATTTGTTGCTAGCTCCGTTTTATCAGTAAATATTAATATAATTAAGGAAGTGGAGAGTTACATTAAATATATAGCACAGCAACAGACACTTGGTTGAAATTTCTTATGAGTTTATGCTGTGCTGGTAATCCTTCATTTAAGCGTGATCAAGAATTTATATTGTATTCTCACAGTATCACAGAATTATTATAGCAGGAAAGGGGATAATTCGGGACATTAAGCCCAAGCTGTATTTATATAAGAACGCTCCTACTAATCCTGTTTTCCAGTAGAGTCATAGAACACTACTGCACAGAAATAGGCACTTTGGCCCATCTAGACCATGCAGAAGTATTAATCTGCTTAGTTCCATTGACTTGTACTTGGACCATAGCCATCCATAGCACAACTATCCATGTACCTGTTCCAACTTCTCTTAAATGTTGAAATTGAGCTTGCATCCACAACTGGCACTGGCAGATCATTCCACACTCTCTTCACCCTCTGAGTGAAGAGATTTCCCCTCATTTTCCCCTTAAACTTTTCACATTTTACTCTTAACCCATTTCCTCTAGTTGTAGTCCTACCCAACCTCAGTAGAAAAAGCCTGCTTGCATTTACCCTATTTATACTGTTATGAATGTACCACAGCTCAGAGGGGCTGAAGGGTGCGGGGTAGCCCCTCCTTTTTGAGAATCGCAAGATCACTATTGAGTCAGTTCGGGAGACCCAGGAAATGAGAGAAAGACATTCAGAATCCACAAAGAGTTGGAGTGTGTCCTGGCCTCCGAAAGGTGGAGCCATTGATACCGGCTATTGTCTCTTGGAGACGGACTTGTGTATTGAATCCTGTATGATGCATCGAAGCCCCCAGGCAATGAACCGAGGGTGAGGTTGGTGGAGGGATTGCATCATCCCAACCTGATTGAGATCTGAGACCCTGTGAGTCAGGATAAAAGAGGGTCTGTGGGAACCTCAGACGCACCAGAAGAAATGCTAGAACTCCTGTAACAGTGTAATAGCGAAAGCCAGTGGAAAAGCCCACGTGCGTCCTTTTCCATTTGCCCCGGAATCGGTGTGCCTTTACCACGGAAGAATGGTTTTTAGCCAACAACGGGGAAATCAACTCCCAACGACTCTCGAAGGATTGACATCATAAAAGGAATGGGCAAGTTTTAACCCGTCTTTCTCTCCAACCAAAAAGCTGCAGCTTGAATGAACTAAAGTGACTTTTATATTTCCATCGGACAATACATTATCCCCTAGACAACGATAGAGCTATTCCTTATCGATTATTATTATACCCGCGCTTATAGATTTAGTATTGACGACGTATATTATCTGTATGTTTGCATTGATATTATTTTTGTGTATCTTTATCAATAAATATTGTTAAAAATAGTACCATCAGACTTCAACGGACCTCTCTATCTTTGCTGGTAAGTGACCCAGTTATGGGGTACGTAACAATATCCCTCACACTGTTATATATCTCTATTAAATCCTCTTTCATTTTTCTACACTCTAGGGAATATAGACCCAATCTATTAAACCTTTCCCTATAACTCAGGTCCTCAAGTCCTTGTAACACCCTTGTAAATTTTCTCTGCACTCTTACAATCTTATTGACATCTTGCCACTGCTCTGAACATGTTTCTGTATGGTATTCCCTTCAGAATCAGAATCAAGTTTATTATTGCTGATATATTTCATGAAATTTGTTTTGTGGAAGCAGTACAGTGCAAGACTTGAAAAATTACCATGTTAAAATTTAAAAAATAAATAAATAACATTAAAGGGGGCTCATGAGTTAGTGTTCATGATTTGATAGACCATTCAGAAATCTATTATCCACATTCCCACATTCCTTCAGTTTGCCTCAGTTACATTTTGAAATAATAAGGCTTATATTCCAACAAGTCATGGGAAAATAAAACAAAAGATTACAAGCTGGAATCTCCAGCTAAAAGCAGACTGCTGAAGAAACTTAGCAACTAAAACTTAGAAACTAAAATCAGATTCTGCTGAAGAGCAGAATCTGTAGGTGGAATAGGAATTACTGATGTTTCTGGTAGATATTCTGCATCAGGATTGAATTTGGGGAAGGAAGATCGCTGGTCTAAAGAGGAGAGGGGGAAGAATGAGACTGGGGATTATAGGTGATAGGTGGATTGAGGGATGATTAACATAAGGAGCCAGGTCAGGATAGAATTAGGAAACAAAGGCTGGTGGGTGATTGGTAAATAAGAGGGGTAAAAAAGAAAGGCAGATTGAGCCAGGTGAGAGAAGGATAAAGGGTCAAATTAACAAAGAAATTCTCTAGGCAAACATTACATTCTGCGATGCTGTTTTACCCTGTCAAGCGCTGGTCTTTTAGGATTCCCAAAGAGTCTACCAATGGTTAACTTAAATTCTCCCAAAGGTGGACACAATTTCCATATAACAACTCCATCAGATCCAAAGAAATCAAGGCATCTTTCAACTTGTTCAAGTGAATGGGTGAGACTTCCCTGGCATTACCCTCCAATTATCCTCGATCTTACCTGGTACAGACGTGGAGGAATAATCTTGTTACCCAAATGAACCTGGACACCAGCAATGGAGGCTGAGTGGCAATGGAGCTACCAACTATATGCTGCAACAGCCTTGTCCCTGAAAGCTTTACAAGTGAAGCCTTTCCCCAGCTTTTCTGACTGTTACGGTTATGAAGAGCTTTAAATTAACCCTGGCATTCAGAAACATTCACAAAAGCATATTAGAAATGCAATAAATAATTAAAACTTCTCAATAGTATTCTCTCTTCAATAATTGAAAATATTAAAATACTTCTACTTTTTTTTGTCATAATCACAAAGTCACATCGCAGATCACAGAACCAAGCCCTTCAAGTGATTGAGCCTGTACTGACCATCAAGCAGCCGCTTAGAATAATTGGACTCTTTCCTTGCAATCCTGCAATTTCAATTAAGATCTATGGCATCACAGATCCTGATGTGAAATATCTATGATATGAGCTTCCTCTTCAAGACTCAAAATTCACTATTGCTGAATAAGAATTATCATAATGGAGAAGCCATAAAATAATGTTCTGGAAACATGAGAAACAAAGGTTTTAAGCAAAACTGAGGAACAGAAGAAGCAGTGCTTGCAAATAAAAAGTTCTGGAGAAAATAATAGGACTAATATTTGATTTTTAGGACATAAGTATACAGATGCTTTATCCTAATCCCCTGATCACATATGCCCTCTATACAAAAATCAGCAGCTTCCGTCCCCTGGGCATTGACCAACCAACGTACATCAGCTTATGCATCACCAGATTCTTTATTCAAGCCTTGGTCCTTCAAATCCCAAATTTCTCTGGATGGCTTCTCATTCTCCTCCTGCCTTATATTTCATGCTGTCAATGCTACCTGTCTTCCAAGATGTTCTTTTTGATGACTACTTCCTTTCTTGTCGATCTGTATTAATTATTACCCTCCCCATGCCCTAAATTTGGCATCAATTTAATCTTATCTAAAACTAAAAGAGATGCAGACTCAGTTGATGCTAGCTGAAACCTATTTATTTAACTTTGCTTTCAACTAGCATCTTTCTGTCTTTTGTTTTCATTTTGATTTTTATTTTTTATTTTATTATCATGCTTGCACTTTATCCCATTGTAAAGCATTTTGAACTATATTGTCTGTATGAAAAGTGCAGGAAAAATAATTTAATATTATTACTTTTATTACTATTTGATGCCTTCCATCATCTTTGATATACAGCTTAGATATAGGCTGTTCTTGCTTTCGTCATATTTTCAAGATGAAGAAGTTTGAATTTAATTTAAAGTTCAAAAAGTTCAAAGTAAATTTATTATCGAAGTATGCATATGTCACCATATACTACGCTGAGATTCATTTTCTTGCAAGTATTCGCAGTAACTACAAAGAAACACAATAAAATCAATGAAAAAATGCAGATGATGGCTAAACAACCAATATGCAAAAGACAAACGAATTGTGCAAATACAAATAAGAAAAAAAATTAATCAATTAACATTGAGTACATGAGTTGTAGAGTGCTTTAAAGTGATCCCATGTGTGTTATGGAGTCAGTTCAGTGTTGAGGTCAAGCATTGGAATCGAATGGCACATGGAAAGCTCAGTTTATCCTCTCAGAAACATTCTCCTCTCCTATCCTGGAGCAAGAAACAAACTGCAGGACAACCTCACCATTAAACTCACAGACAAAGTGGGGGCTGTTACAGTGTGGCAGACTGACGTCTACCTTACTGAGGCAGTGTGGCAACTCTCAGCCACCTCTTCTTACTTAGCACTTGAAAAGGACCCCACTCCAGACCATCAGGTCACTTTCTCCACCATCACTATCCTCATCAGCTCCAGGGATCTTCCATCCCACTGCCACCAAACTTATATTTCCTTCACCCCACACTGTTCACTACTAGCATCTACCCAAGATCCACAAACCTGACTGTCCAGGTAGGCCCATTGTCACTGCCCGCTTCTGCCCCACTGAACTCGTGAATGCATACCTTGACTTCATTCTACCCCTCTTGGTTCAATCCCTTCCCTCCTACATCCTCAACATTTCTCATGCTCTTGATCTCTTCAACAACTTTCAATTCCCTGGCCCTGACCGCCTCATTTTCATCATGGACGTCTAGTCCATATACAATTCTAGACTCCATCAAGAAGGTCCTAAAGCTCTCTACTTCTTCTAACTGTCTCCTTTGGTTCCTCCAACTTACTCCAAACTTAAGGGGTGTGGGCCCCAGCTATGCCTGCCTTTTCATTGGCTAAGTGGAACAGTCCATGTTTCAAGCCTTCCCTGGTAATACTCCCCAAATCTTTCTCTGCTATTTTTTATTGCAGCTTATCATTTTTTTTCATTCTTGCTCTGTACTGCTGCCACTAAACAACACATTTCACAACATATGTCAGTGATGATAAATCTGATTCTGATGAGCCGGCTGTTGGGATGACACAGACTGAGACTAAGTAATGGGAAATGATCTGGCCAGTCACACACATTCACCACCACCATCCATAAAGACTTTACCCTGGAGGAAAGTTAGAGTGCTGTGTCAAAGCTTCCCTCACTCAGAACTGCATGTGGCAATGTGAAATTCAGGCAAAATTCAGAACCGATGCTTAAAATTCACCAGGTGCAATACAAAGACAGACGCATTTTGGTAAATGCTAAATGTCTGTGAAAGATGTGGGACAGAATGGCTTAGGGGAAGGTAAATGGACAGCTGAATGAGGAATGGCATTGCAGCTTTAAGGAGGAAGCGGTAAGGTCTTGGAGGGGTAGGTGAAAGTAACTAGGAAATAATGATAGATGGAGTACAGGACAGTGAGTCTTCATGGAGTGTAAACATCAGACATCTGAGGAGTAACCAGGGATGGATAATTCAGGATTAGTGACCAGATCTTCCTAAAAATGGTGAATGAAAGAGTGCAACACACCAGGAGATCTTTGTGCAGGGATAGCAGTGGAAACTGCATACTCCCTAATACTGTTGTGGGCCAGAAAAATGGAGCAGAAAGGACCATTTGCAACGGGCCTTATAGATATAGGGAATTTGATTTGTGTTCCAACAACCAGGACACTCATTGAGAGACTGCTACTCAAAGCATGGATGATCAGAAGAGGCAGTATGGAGACATGGGAATTAAAAACAAAAGAGCAAGTTACCCAAGTTGGAGAAAGGTGGAAGATGGGGTATAATTCCTCAAGCTTGCAGTGGGTCTTTCTTGCTGTTGGTATCAAAATTGGCCAGTTCTTCCGGTAAAACATCTATGATTTTAACTCATTCCTTCACATTATATTAGTAAATTTATTTATCCAAATATTACAGCAGTGCAAACTGACTTGAAGAAGAGGTATACTAGTATTTTTTTGGGCTAATGTACAGGAGAACAAAGTGGAGACAGCTGAGACAGAGTATAACAATCATGAAACACTGATGAGATCAGAAAGGAGAACAGTGGACCCTAGGGAGCTGAAAATGTACCAAATAGCTGGAATCAGTAAGAAGTATAAGGAGCAATAGATAAGTGATCCAACATACGTAGAACCACAAGAAACTTTAGAGTAAAGGTGTTTGGTGCCAATGAAACACAAATGGCCTCTATGCAAAGGACACTGGAACGTCCCAGGTTTATTCCCCAGACACCTAGGTTCACCAGAAATGATTATGGTCATGTTGAATGGGCCACCAGTTACCTGTCAATTAATTTATTTTTATTTAGAAAGCAAAAATAAAAACTGATTTAATTTTTAGGGAGGTTCTTCTACCTGCTGTCCCCATGTGAATGCCTGTACTAAATAATGATCTGTTACATTAATTGCTCCAGTCTCCAAGTAGTTTTTCAACCCCCCATAATGATAATCACCAATCAGGATCAAAACTATGTGCAAAATTCAAACTTTCAAATGGGCTGTTTTTTTTTAGCACACAGCTCATTTGAAACTTATCTTCACTGCTCTGTTAAAACAATACTCTGATTATTAAATTATCTCAGAATATCATTTCTTCTGTCTGAATTGAATCCTATTGGGAAACTGTAAGCATCTGCTATCTTCCTCTGACCATTTCTCTCTGTCAGCAAATGCTTTGTTATCTGCACCAGGGATTAAGGAATTGGATCAGTCAAGTGTGAAGGAATGAAGATAGGGAGATGAGCGTAAGAGTATCAAGACTTTTACAGGTGAATGCAATACTAACCATCCCCTCCTCATCCCATTGTGAAGATTTTTCATGGAGGAGTGATTATATTGCAAAATAATGTTTATAAAAGAAATGTACATGACCAACACCCAAAAGAATTATTCCGGATTACTTCCCTGCTGCTCACTGTGGAAAGATGGGTCATCATATTTCATGTACCTGTTGTATTCTTTTGACTGCTACATTTCTCAGCAAACAATTAGGATTTTTTTTGTAAATTATTCTGCTTCTGAGTCTCTAATATACAGATGGAAAATGATCTCCTTTGGTCAGTAGAAATTGAATAAAAATAAATGGCAACTGAGTAAAACTGGCAGCTAATCCACCTGCACAAATTTACCTTTAATGAATATATGCATTTGTTTCCTTGGTGTCCAGTTATTTTCTTCACTGTGAGACCGATCAGAGAGAAGCAGCATGTAATCAAAAAATCATTAAGTTTATTTTTTGAGGAAGTCATCAATAAGTCAGGAATGTTTTAGGATTAGGATTTGGTTTTATGGATCAGATGAAAACCCACTAGATTTTTTTTGTAAATTATTTTGTAAGTGGAGAGACTCCCCAGTGGTTATATTTCATTAGGCATTTAAGGAGATGTATTTTGTCACCAAAGACTCAAGCCAATTTCGAGAGATGTACTGTGGGGAGTATGCTGACTGAGTATTCTGTTATGGAGGGGCCAAGCACAAGATTGGAAATTCGACCAGTTCTGTTGTGTATTTAATATTTTAGTAAAATTGGAGTAATATTGAAATATATTGTTTGATTAATAAAGCATTCTTTGTTTAAATAATTAATTATGGGTTATATGTAAAAATATATGAATGGCATACATCATTACACCACCACATCATAAGTGTGCATCTCACTAAAGTAAAACTCAACATTATCGCTGATTCCTGTGTTTTTCTTTCAATTAGTTTTATACTTTGGCGTTACAAAACATAACAGTGGTGACGAGTTAGTTTTAAAACAAACCCAAAATGACAAAGAGAATCAGGTTTATTATCACCGGCATGTGTCGTGTAATTTGTTAACTTAGCAGCAGCAGTTCAATGCAATACATAATATAGAAGAAGAAAAAAAGATAATAAACAAAAAATAAGTAAATCAGTTACAGTATACGTATATTGAATAAATTAAAAATCATGCAGAAAACAGAAATAATATATATTAAGAAGTGAGGTAGTGTTCATGGGTTCAATGTCCATTTAGGAATCAGATGGCAGAGGGGAAGAAGCTGTTCCTGAATCGCTGTGTGTGTGCCTTCAGGCTTCTGTACCTCCTACCTGATGGTAACAGTGAGAAATGGGCATGCCCTGGGTGCTGGAGGTCCTTAATAATGGACACTGCCTTTCTGAGACACTGCTCCCTGAAGGTGCCCTGGGTACTTTGTAGGCTAGTACCCAAAATGGAGCTGACTAAATTTACAACCCTCTGTAGCTTCTTTTGGTCCTGTGCAGTAGCCCCCCCCACCCCACCCATACCCTGACAGTAATGCAGCCTGTCAGAATGTCGGCACCTGTACATCTATAGAAGCATTTGTCTGTTTTTGTTGACAGACCAAATCTCTTCAAACTCCTGATGAAGTATAGTTGCTTTCTTGCCTTCCTTATAATTGCATTGATATGTTGGGACCAGGTTAGGTCCTCAGAGATCTTGACACCCAGGGACTTGAATCTGCTCACTCTCTCCACTTCTGATCCCTGTATGAGGACTGGTGTGTGTTCCTTCATCTTACCCTTCCTGAAGTCCACAATCAGCTCTTTCGTCTTACTGACGTTGAGTGCAAGGTTGTTTGTACTCCACTAGTTGGCATACCTTACTCCTGTATGCCCTCTCATCACCACCTGAGATTCTACCAACAATGGTTGCATCATCAGCAAGCTTATAGATGGTATTTGAGCTATGCCTAGTCACACAGTCATGGGTATAGACAGAGAGTAGAGCAGTGGGCTAAGCACACACCCCTGAGGTGCACCAGTGTTGATCTTCAGCGAGGAGAAAATATTATCACCAATCCATACAGGTTGTGGTCTTCTGGTTAGGAAGTCAAGGATCCAATTGCAGAGGACGGTACAGAGGCCCAGATTCCGCAACTTCTCAATCAGGATTGTGGGAATGATGGTAATAAATGCTGAGCTATAGTCGATGAACAGCATCCTGAAGTAGGTCTTTGGATTGCCCTGGTGGTCTGAGGCTGTGTGAAGAGCCATTGAGATTGCATCTGCCGTTGACCTATCGTGGCGATTGGCAAATTGCAATGGGTCCAGGTCCTTGCTGAGGCAAGAGTTCGGTCTAGTCATGACCAACCTCTCAAAGCATTTCATCACTGTAGATGTGAGTGCCACCAGGCAATAGTCATTAAAGCAGCTCACATTATTCTTCTTAGGCACTGGTATAATTGTTACCTTTTTGAAGCAAGTGGGAACTTCCACCCATAGCAGTGAGAGGTTGAAAATGTCCTTGATTACTCCTGTCAGTTGGTTGGCACAGGTTTTCAGAGCCTTACCAGGTACTCCATCAGGACCTTCCACCTTGCGAGAGTTCACTCTCTTTAAAGACAGCCTAACGTTGGCCTCTGAGACATTGATCACAGGGTCATCGGCTGCAGGAGGGATCTTCACAGATATGTTCTCCCTTTCAAAGTGGGCATAGAAGGCGCTGAGTTCATCTGGTAGTGAAGCATCACAGCCATTCATGCTATTGGGTTTTGCTTTGTAGGAAGTAATGTCTTGCAAACCCTGCTAGTGTTGTCGTGGATCCGATGTCGCCTCCAACCTCATTCAAAATTATCTCTTCACTCTTGAAATAGCCCTTCGCAAATCATACCTGGTTTTCTGGTACCGACCTGGGTCGCTGGACTTGAATGCCACAGATCTAGCCTTCAGCAGACGACGTACCCCCTGGTTCATCCACAGCTTTTGGTTTGGAAATGTACAGTAAGTCTTTGTAGGCACACATTCATCCACACAGGTTTTAATGAAGTTGGTAAAAACTGCAGCATTCTTATTCAGATTTGAAGATGAATCCCTGAATACCGTCCAGTCCATATACTGGTGTATAAGATGATGAGAGGCATTGATCGTGTGGATAGTCAGAGGCTTCTTCCCAGGGCTGAAATGGTTGCCACAAGAAGACACAGGTTTAAGGTGCTGGAGAGTAGGTACAGATGAGATGTCAGGGGTAAGATTTTTTACGCAGAGAGTGGTGAGTGCGTGGAATGGGCTACCGGCAACGGTGGTGGAGGCAGATATGATAGGGTCTTTTAAGAGACTTTTGGATAGGTACATGAAGCTTAGTAAAATAGAGGGCTATAGGTAAGCCTAGTAATTTCTAAGTTAGGAACATGTTCAGCACAACTTTGTGGGCCGAAGGGCCTGTATTGTGCTGTGTTTCTATGTTTTATGTTTCCACCGATTCAAAGCAGTCCTGCAAGTACTCTTGTGCTTCCCTTGTCGATACCTTCTTGGTCCTCGCAACTGGCACTGCAGTCTTCAGTCTCTGCCTGTACTCAGGAAGTAGAATACAGCCGGGTGATCAGTCTTCCCGAAGTGAGGGCGTGGAATAGCACGGTAGGCATTCTTGATGGTGGTGTGACAATGGTCCAGTGTGTTGTTTCCTTTTGTATTGTAAGGGATCTGCTGATAATAATTGCTAAGTGTTTTTTTTCAGACTGGCCTGATTAAAATCCCCCAAAATGATGGTGAAGGTGTGGGTGAGCCTTATCGTGCATATTGATCCCATTGCTCAGATCATCTAAAGCCTGATTGACATTGGCCTGAGGTGGAATGTAAGCTGCTACCAAAATGAGCCCTGGAGAACTCCTGAGGTAGGTAAAAAGGATAGCACTTTACTGCTAGATTTTCCAGGTCTGATGAGTGGAATTGGGACAGCACTGATATATTTGTGCACCAAGAAGAGTTGATCATGAGGCACACTCCTCCACCTCTCCTTTTGAGAGACTCTATAGATCTACCCTGAAGGTGTTTAGTAAACCCATCATTCTGAATCACTGCATCTGGTACAGAAGGGGTTAACCAGGATTCCGTGAAACAAAGGACACTCACAATCCCAATGTCCCTCTCATTAAGCACCCGAGCTCTGAGATCATCAATTTTATTCACCAGAGACTGCATGTTTACCAGCAAGATAGCTGGTATTGGGAGTTTAAAACTCCGTTTCCTTAAAGGCACTTGTATCGCTGACCTGCAGCCACGTTTCCTGCATGGAATCCGATGAGGAATCTGTCTACAATCAGCATTGTTTCCTACATATACTACCTATATAGTGAAGAGCAGCATGTTTTTTCTCTCTCCCAAAGGGAAGAAAGAGATGTTTGAGTTAAAAAAAACATAGTGTTATCTGGATGACATTATTGCTATCAGTGACAATTTTCTTTAAACCAAGCATCACTTACTGCGGTCACACCATTGACACACAAAGATTACACAAGTGTACTGAGAAAATTCAAAAACAATGTTCAATGCTCCAAGGCAAAGGACGTGTCACAGCTGTGGTCCTTTTATGATTTGTCACCTACTATAAGGAGTTCCTGCCAAACCTGGCCACTGTGTCTACCCCTTGAACTGATTACTAGAGATCAGGAAGAAGTAGCAATGGACTGTGAGGTGATTTTCCAAAATGTAAAGGAGATGGTGACAACAGACACTGTACTCGCATATTATGATCCATGTCATCCAGTGAAGCTTGCCTGTGACTCCTTACCTTGTACAGCCATGTCACATATTAAGAGCGATGGAAGTGAACAGTCCATAGCCTGTGCATTATGTTTCCTTTCTGCTCCAGAGAAAAATTACACACAGGTTGACAGAGAAGCCTTGGCTCTGGTTTGGGGTGTAAAACGTTTCAACCAGTACTTGTATGGGAGAGATTTTACCCTCATTGCTGATTATCAACCACTGGTATCCATTTTCAGAAGTGTGTTCCACTAACAGCAGCAGCATGATTGCATAGATGGGCTCTGTTTCCAGGTGGATGCAATTGCAAGATCAAATTCAAGAGGACAACTAATCATGAAAATGCTGCTGGATTATCCTATTATCCGTTGGAAAAGGAAACACTTGAAACACTTGAATAGAGGACACTCCTTTTAATGAATTCTATCTAATGCAAATTGAACGTCTCCCTATTACGACAGAGATAATCCAAAGGGAAACCAGAAAAGACCCCACAATCTCAGGTCTACATAGCTACCCAGCATGGCTGGAATTTATAACAGAAATTCCAGTTCCCCTATTTTTACCAGTGCCAGGATGAACTTGCCCTTGACAGGGGTTGCCTTGTGTGGGGATTGAGAATTGTACCATCCAAGCTGAAAGCTAAAGTGTTAGAAAAGCTACATGCCAGTCAACGAGGTGTGGTTAAAATGCATGTGTTGGCTTGAAGCTTTGTCTGGTGGCCGGGGATAGATCAGCAGATCGAGCAGCTTGCCATACACTGTTCGGAATGCCAACACCTTCTGAAGATGCCAAGAGCAGCACCTCTCCATCCCTAGGAATGGCCTGCATTATGCTGGCTGAAGAATCATGTGGGTTTTGCCGGACCATTCATGGGCACAAATTTCTTGGTAACAGTGGATGCACCTACAAAGTGGCCAGATGTGTTCGCAACAGCCTCCACTACAGCCTCACACTGTCGAATGTTGAGAAGCCTCTTCTCAAGGAATGGTGTTCCAAAACACTTTGTCAGTGAGAATGGTCCACAGTTTGTTGTAGAACAGTTTCAGTCATTTCTGAAAATGAATGGAAAAGACATATTACACCTGCACCATACCACACAGCTACAAATGGCTTGGCGGAAAGATTTGTCCAAATTTTAAAGAAAACACTACAAGCAATGCCAGCAGAACGCATTACACTAAAAATGAATCAGAAGCTCGCCAATTTCCTGTACAACCAACAACTCACTAGCTGTGCTGTTCCTTCCTTGCACTCACGCTCAGGTCTCCTGAAACCCAACCTCAGAATAAGTGTGCAGGACAAACAGCTGAGAATAAATGATGGGTCTCAAGCAAGAAGGTTCAGTGTTTCACTCTTGGACAAACAGTCCTGGCGAGGGACTACAGAGGTGATCAAATATGGGTATGTCAAAAGTTTAAGGACAGAACTGGACCACTCTCTGACACAGGGGAGATTGTGTCTGATGTCATTTGGAAATGACACATCAATCAGTTGAGGAGAGCAGAATCAATTGTTAGAGAAAAGAAGTGTCCGGAGCTGTCAGAACGACCTCCTGCAGTCCCAGAGTCAACTCCTACAACCACCTATAGAGGAGGCCCCAGAATCTGAGATTATTTCACAGCCAGAAGACTCACCTGCCAAGCAGAATGTCAGAAAAGACATTATTGCACAACAATTAAGACATTAGGCCTGAAATGGAACGTTAAAATTTACTATGTTATGGGTGTCTATCTAGCAGTTGTGTTACATGGGGGGGGGAGGGGGAGGTGGGGTGTGTGTGTGTGTGTGTATGTGTGTGTGTGTGTGTGTGTGTGTGTGTGTGTGTGTGTGTGTGTGTGTGTGTGTGTGTGTGTGCGCGCGCGCGCGCGCGCGTGCAGGGAGGAGTGCTCTGTATTTAATATTTCAGGAATATTTGAGTAATATTGTAAGTACAGTATAAACCAGTACTTGACAAGGCTCTGGAAACTCGTGGCAACCAACTGGTGGGGCTATTAATAAACATTTTCAGCCTTTCACTGTTACTGTCGGAAGTCCCTATCTGCTTCAAAAAGGCAACAATTATACCAGTGCCTAAGAAGAGTAGTGTGAGCTGCTTTAATGACTACCATCCAGTAGCACACACATCTATAGTGATGAAATGCTTTAAGAGGTTGGTCATGGCTAAACTGAACTCCTACCTCGGTAAGGTCCTGAACCCGCTGCAATTGCCTATCGCCACAATAGGTCAACAGCAGATGCAACCTCAATGGCTCTTCACACGGCTTTAGGTCACCTGGACAATGCAAACTCTTATGTCATGATGGTTTTCATTAACTATAGCTCAGCATTTAATACCATCATTCCCACAGTCCTGATCAATAAGCTACAAAACCTGGACCTCTTTACCTCCCTCTACAACTGTATCCTTGATTTCCTAACCGGAAGACAGCAACCTATATGGATTAGTGATAATATCTCCTCCTTGCTGAAGATCAACACTAGTGCACTTCAGGGGTGTGTGCTCTACTCCTTCTACACCTATGACTGTATGACTAGGCAGAGCTGAAATACCATCTATAAATCTGGTAGAATCTCAGATGGAGATGAAAGTGTGTACAAGAGTGAGATATACCAGTTAGATTCAAGGTTGTTGTACTCAATGCCAGTAAAACGAAAGAGCTGATTGTGGACTTCAGGAAGGGTAAGATGAGGGAACATGAAGCAACCCTTATAGAGGGATCAGAAGTGGAGAGAGTGAGCAGTACCAAGATCCTGGGTGGCAAGATCTCTGAGGATCTAACCTGGTTCCAACATATTGATGCAGCTATAAAGAAGGCAAGACAGCAGTTATATTTCATCTGGAGTTTGAAGAGATTTGGTTTGTCAACTAAAACACTCTAAAACCTCTGTCCTCTGTAGTATCATGGAGAGCAATCTGACAGGCTGCAACACTGTCTGGTATGGTGGGGGGGTGGGGGTTGGCTACTACACAGGACCAAAATAAGCTACAGAAAATTGTGAAATAAATCTGTTCCATCTTGGGTACTAGCCTCCATAGTATCCAAGACATCTTCAAGGGGTGGTGCCTCAGAAAGGTGATGTCCATTATTAAGGACCTCCATCACCAAGGACATGCCCTCTTCTCATTGTTACTGTCAGGAAGGAGGTACTGAAGCCTGAAGTCACACACACAGCGATTCAGGAACTGCTTTTTCCCTTCTGTCGTACGATTCCCAAGTGGACATTGAACACACGAACACTAACTCACTTATTTTTAATATATCTAATTTCTGTTTTGTACTATTTGAATCTATTCAATATACATCCATATACTTTCTGTAATTGATTTACTTACTTTTTTTCTTTCTATATTATCATGAATTGCATTGAACGAAGTTGACAGATTTCACAGCATATGCTGGTGATAATAAACCTGATTCTGATTCTGATTCGAATTCTGATTTTAAAATATATTGTTTGATTAGCATTCTATGTTTGTTTAAATAATTCATTATGGTTATATGTAAAAGTATGTGAATGGCATATGTCATTATGTCACTACGTCATAACTGCACACATCATTAAAGTAAAACTAAATGTACACGAGTTATCCCCAGCTCTCGTGTTTTTCTTTCAATTAGTTTTGGAGTTACAAAATGAACAACAAACCCATGAACACTATATCACTCTGTTTGGTCTCATTTTGTACTACTTAATTTCTTATTATAATTTATGGTATATTTTATGTATTGCATTGTACTACAGCTGCAAATCAACAAATGTCATGACATATGTCAGTGATGATAAACTTGACTGTGATTCTGATTCTGAAGTTTGTGGTGACCCAAGAATCCGTGCTGTAGTTTTTCTCTTCACTTTTTTACAAGAGAAGAAATAAAGTATGATAGGCACATATTTGAAAATGACACTAAAGAAAATGTCACATTAATTCAGGTAAAAATTAACAGGAAGATATTGATAGATTGAAAATGAAAGCAAGAGTCAGTATGCAAAAGTGTGTTTTCATCTACTTTGGATCAAAGCAAGATACATCAAAGCAAGTTCTGAAATGGTAAGAATCTGGGACGGTGGTGGAATATGGAGATTTCTAACTCTGGGTGTGAATGTCACTCAATATTTGTAGAGAGTTATAAATAATAATTTGAAAGTTTAACAGAATGTTAGTCTGTATCTCTAGGGGTCTGGATTTGAAAGGAATGAAAGTTATGATTCATTAGTACAAGTGCTGGTTAGACTGTATTTGAAGTAATATATTCAGTTAATGACACTGAACATCAGGAAGGACCTTGGGAATGGATAGTGCAGTCTCAAGAGTGATATCCTGGCTGTAAGGATAAAATTAAGTAGACGAATTGCAGTGACTAGCCTCAGCTGAAAGGAAAAGATAAAGGGGAGATATATTTTCAAAATTAAAATTGATCAGAGAATTGGTCAGGAATGGAAGGTGAAGGAACCCAGATATATAAAGCATGAACTTAAAATCAGTGCTTGGCCACTGAGAGAAAGCAGCAAGAATTGTGTGCATGTTCAGTAACAACCAGATGGACAAAAGGACTTGTTTCTGTGCTAATGACTCTCTGACTCTTATGCCTAAATTCAGGACTTCTCTCCAGAAATTCATTGAATTGGGGAACTAAATAAGGGATTTCAAAAATGGGATTCAGCACTGCTAAAAGGACAAGAATATTAAGAAAATGAATCCAAGATAGATTAAGAATTAACATAAATTCAATGCCATGGAACTTGTTGATTTACAGCAGCAGTACAGTGCAATACAAAAAAATTACAATAGGTTACAATAAGAATATATAAAATAAAATTAAATTATGCAAAAATGAGAGCAAAATAGTGAGTTGGTGTTCATGGGTTCATGGACCTTTCAGAAATCTGATAGTGGAAGGAAAGAAGCTCTACCTAAAACAATGTGCATTTTCAGACTGCTCTACCTCCTCTCTGATAGTAGTAATGAGAAGAGGGCATGTCGTGGATAGTGAGGGTGCTTCGTAATGGATGCCACCTTCTTGAGACATCACTTTTTGAAGATTTCCTCCATCCATGGTTGGGAGCCGAGTGCCCATAATGGAGCTGGCTATGTCTACAACCCTCTTCAGCTTTTCCCAGTCCTGTGTATAGGTGTCTTCATACCAGACGGTGATCCAACTACAAACAAGAGAAAGTCTGCAGTTGCTGGATGCAACCAGAGTGTTTTCCACAGTACATCTGTGGAGATATACATCAGGAGAATGTGTACCATTCACACCCCTCTATTTTTATCGCTCTAAACCCCATTCTCCGGCCTTTTATCAATAACCTTTGATGCCCTGATTAATCAAGAAAACTTCTGCTCTTATAACTTATAACTCTTAATATCTTGGCCTCCACAGCCGCTTGTGGCAATGAATTTCACAGATTCACCCCATACTGGCTAAAGCAAGTCCTTCTCATCTCTGTTCTAAATGGACATCCCTCTATTCTGAGGCTGTGCCATCTGGTCCTAGACTCATGCACTACAGGAAATATCATCTCCACATCCATTCTGTCTAGGCTTTTCAATATTTGATAGGTTTCAATGGGATCCCCCTTCATTCTTCTAAATCCCAGTGAGTACAGGCTCAGCGCCATCAAATGCTTCTCAAACATTAATCTTTTCATTCCCTGAATCATTCTCATGATCCTCCTCTGGGCCCTCTCCAATGCCAGCATATATCTTCTGAGGCAAGGGGCCAAAACTGCTGACAATACTCCAAGTGAGATCTCGCCAGTGCCTGATAATGCCTCAACATTACATCCTTGTTTTTCTGTTCTGGTCCTCTCAAAATGAATGCTAACATCACGTTTGCCTTCAAGTTAGCCTTCCGAGAATTTTGCACTAGGGCTTCCAAGTCCCTTTGCAAATCTGATGTTTGGATTTTCTCCTCATTTAGAAAATAGTCTACATCTTTATTCCTTCTACCAAAGTGCATGACCATACAATTCCCTACACTATATTCAATCTGCTACATCTTTGCCCATTCTCCCAGTCTGTCCAGGTCCTTCTGCAGACTCCCTGCTTCCTCAACTCTACCTGCCCCTCCACCTACCTTTGCATTATCTGCAAAATTGGCAGGCAATCCAAATCATTGAGAAATAACATGGAATGTAGCGGTCCCAACACTGACCCCTGTGGAACACCACGTGTCACTGGCAGGCAACCGGAATAGGCTCCCTTTATTCTGAATATTAGCCTCTTGCCATTCAGCAAATCTTCTATCCATGCTCATATCTTTCCTGTAATATCATGGGCTCTTAACCTTATTAAGCAGCCTCCAGCCTCATGTGCAGCACTTTGTCAAAGACCTTCTGAAAATCCAAGTAAACAACATTCACTGACTTTCCTTTGTCTATCCTGCTTATGATTTCCTCAAGGAATTCCAGTGGATTTGTAGGTAATATTCATGATGAATTTGGCCTACTTTATCATGCACCTTATTATCATCCTTAATAATGGACCCCAACATCTTCCCAACCACTGAAATCAGTCTAGCTAGTTGGCAATTTCCTCTTTTCTGTCTCTTGTTATGTTTCGTAACTCCAAAACATAAAACTAATTCAAAGCAAAAGACTGGACCCCAGCAGAACAGGTCTTAGTTTACTTTTAGTTTTAATGAGATGCATACATATGACATGGTGGCATGATGACATAGACGATGCACATACTTTTACATATAGCTCGTAATAAATTATTTAAAAGAACAAGAATGTTTAATCAAGCAATATGTTTACTATACTACTCAAATATTACTGAAATATTAAATTCACACACACACACAATGACAACATATAAATCTAATTGTCCTATTGTCCTGTTCAGGCCTAAGGATTTAATCGCTGTGGAGAATTTCCTACTCTTGTGGGATAACGTCTTTCTGGACAAGTGGGGACATTCTCCTGGAGTCCAGTCTGCTTGATAAGTGGGACTTATGTCTGCAAAACAATCTCAGGTTCTGGGGCCTCCTCCATCGTAGCTGTATGAGTTGACTCTGGGACTGCAAGAAGTGGGTCTGACACCTCTGGACGTCTTTCTTCTGAATGTATTGGCATCCTGACAAGTTTCACTTGTGGGCGTTGTGTATCATCATGTGTGAGTACAGTGTCTGACACCACCATTTCCTTTACTTTTTGCAAAAACACCTCACACTGCTTTGTCCATTGCCAATTCTTCCTGATCTGTGGTAATGAGTTCAAGGGGAGGAGCACTGTAGCCAGGTTGGAAGAAACCTGTTATAGAAAGTGATGAATCATAAAGAAGACCACGCTGTGACACATCCTTTGGCCTTGGGGCATACACCACTGCTTGACTTTTCTCAATACACTTGTACAATCCTTGTGCATTCTTCTGACCCCAGTAAGTGATGCTTGGTATAAAGAATTCATATTTGTTGTATCGTGCTCTGAGCCCATAATTTTCTCATCTTCTTTAACACTGTTTTGAGATTTTGGAGATGTTCCTTGTCATTGTTACTGGTAACAATGATGTCATCCAAATATCACTGATTGTCCGGGTAGCCTTGCAGCATTTGCTTCAGAGCTTTTTGCCAGACTGCAGGTGTAGATGCTACCCCAGAAATAAGCCTATTATGGTGATATATCTCTTTGTGAGTGGTCATGGTAAGAAACACTATGAACACCTCTTCCATCTCTATCTGTAGGTAGGCCTCAACTAAGTTCACTTTGCTGAAGTGTTTTCCTCCAGAAAGGTTTGCAAAGGTATCCTCCATCGTGGGCAAAGGGTATTGATCTACTTTCTCTACTGGGCTAATGGTGCCCTTAAAATCTCCACAGATCCTGACAGACCCATTCTTCTTGGCTACTGGGGCCAATGGTGTTGCCCATGGGCTGCACTCAACCTTGGAAAGAATTCCTTCAGCCTCCATATGATCTAGCTCACTGGCTATTTTGTCACAGATGGTACAGGAAACGGGCAGACTTTGTAAAACCTGGATGTGGCATTTTCATACAACACTATTTTACCCTTGATTTGTTTAAGTTTTCCAGTGCCGCACCTAAACACTGCTGTGGCATCATCAGTACCTTTCTTAATTTGTTTTCAGTTGTCACTTTTGCAGGGGATGTGGTATGCAAATATTGGCTGGATCTCCAATCAAGTTGTAGTTGTCTCAGCCAATGCTGGCCACACCACAGCACAATCATGTCACCACAATGCTGGCCTTCCTGTTTTTAATATATACAAGCTTGATGGTTGTGTAATTCACTGTTACAAATATCATTCCCACAGGAGTTATCTTTTCTCCAGTATAAGTTCTTAGTTAGATATCTGCAGGATTCAGTTCAATATCTTTGAAATGCCATTCAAGCTAATTTTGTGGAATGACTGAAACAGGCAAGCCAGTGTCCAATTCCATTTTAATTAATTTGCTGTTCACTTCTAGAGTATATCATATTGCTTGTCTATTGTTAGTTTTCACAATGTAAATCTCAAAGCTACAGTCTTGTGTCACCTCATCAAATCAGATTTTTCATCAACAGTCATAGTTCTCTTTCTGAAGTTGCATCTTGACTTGTTATCTTTCTCTCATCCTGGGCAGTACATTTATTTTTGTCTGTCCGATGTGCTCTTTATATGTGCCCTACTTTGTTGCATTTTCTGAAAGCTTCACCTTTAATTCTGCACAACACACAGAAAATGCTGGTGGAACACAGCAGGCCAGGCAGCATCTATAGGGAGAAGACCCTTCTTCAGCTCTCGGCCCGAAACGATGACAGTGCTTCTCCCTACAGATGCTGCCTGGCCTGCTGTGTTCCAACAGCATTTTGTGTGTGTTGTTCGAATTTCCAGTATCTGCAGATTTCCTCGTGTTTGACCTTTAAATCTGCACTACTTTGGTGTATGTGAGCCCCTACTACAATGGTATCGTGAGTTGTTTGGCCCGTTAGGTTTCTGCTTAGGTGTTCCGATTTTGCTCATGGTCACTTTCATTAGTGACTACAGCGCAAATGCAACTCTATCTGCCATTTCCATTAAAACAGATATTTCAACTGCTCTATTGTGCTTCAATTAGAAGCCACTTTTGAACGCCTTCTGTAGGACACCACAAGCTAAATGATCTCTCAGTGCATTATTAATTCCACTACTGTACTGACAGTGCTCAGACAACTTCTTCAATTCAGCCACATACGCTGAAATGGACTTCCTTTTGATTCCATTTATGAAACAAAAAACATTCTGCAATCGTCAATGGTTTTGATTCTAAATGTTCCTGCTTTACTTTCATGATATCAGTAAAACTAATTTCGTCTGGTTTGGTTGGTGCAGTCAAATTTCTAAACAACTGAGTGTTCTTCCACCTTATACATAGAAACATAGAAAATAGGTGCAGGAGTAGGCCATTCGGCCCTTTGAGCCTGCACCACCATTCAGTATGATCATGGCTGATCATCCAACTCAAAACCCTGTACCTGCTTTCTCTCCATACCCCCGATCCCTTTAGCCACAAGGGCCATATCTAACTCCCTCTTAAATATAGCCAATGAACTGGCCTCAACTGTTTCCTGTGGCAGAGAATTCCACAGATTCACCACTCTCTGTGTGAAGAAGTTTTTCCTCATCTTGGTCCTAAAAGGCTTCCCCTTTATCCTTAAACTGTGACCCCCTTGTTCTGGACTTCCCCAACATTGGGAACAATCTTCCTGCATCTAGTCTGTCCAATCCCTTAAGAATTTTATATGTTTCCATAAGATCCCCCCTCAATCTTCTAAATTCCAGTGAGTATAAGCCTAGTCAATCCAGTCTTTCTTCATATGAAAGTCCTGCCATCCCAGGAATCAATCTTGTGAACCTTCTTTGACTCCCTCTATGGCAAGAATGTCTTTCCTCAGATTAGGGGACCAAAACTGCAAACAATACTCCAGGTGTGGTCTCACCAAGGCCTTGTACAACTGTGGTAGAACCTCCCTGTTCCTGTGCTCGAATCCTTTTGCTATGAATGCTAACATACCATTCAACTTTTTCACCGCCTGCTGTACCTGCATGCCCACCTTCAATGACTGGTGTACAATGACACACAGGTCTCGTTGCACCTCCCCTTTTCCTAATTGGCCACCGTTCAGATAATAATCTGTCTTCCTGTTCTTGCCACCAAAGTGGATAACCTCACATTTATCCACATTAAGTTGCATCTGCCATGAATTTGCCCACTCACCTAGCCTATCCAAGTCACCCTGCATCCTCTTAGCATCCTCCTCACAGCTAACACCGCCACCAGCATACACTCAGCAAAACTGACACTCACTCTTCATTGGCTATTTCACTTGCTTCAAAATACTGCTCAATTCATTCAGTTTATATCACTCAGTTATCTTCTGTGCAATTGGACATGTTCATTTTTCTGCTTTTATTTTTATGATTATTATCACCTAGTACTCACTGTTTATGAACCTGTGAATTTTTCTGTTTCTGCCTCTTGTTTGAACTTGATCATTTTTCCTTTTGTGAAGAAGACGTGCTCCTACAAGGAAAAAAATGTGCTGCACTTTTTTTAAACATCTTGCTGCATTTCAACAGGTAGGTAGTCACCTCGGTTTTATTTTTAAAAGTACCTTGTCACCACTGTTATGCTTTGTAACTCCAAAACATCAAACTAGTTGAAAGAAAAAGACAGGAGAACAGGTCTTAGTTCATTTTTAGTTTTAACAAGATGGGTATGTATGATGTATGTATGCATGGTGATATATACCATGCATGTTCTTTTACATATAGACCGTAATGGATTAATTAAACAAATAAGGAATGCTTAATCAAGCAATATATTTAAAACATTACTCAAATATTACTGATATATTAAATACACAACACCTACCTCCCTTCTTAAAAAGTGAAGTGACATTTGCAATTTTCCACTCCTCTGGTACCATTCCAGAACCTTGTGATTCTGGAAAGATTGGTGCTAATGGCTTTACGATCTCTTCAGCTACCTCTTCCAGAGCCCTGGGGTGTAGTCCTCCTGGTCCAGGTGATTTTTCTAACTTCCCAAGCACCTTCTCCTTCGTAATAGCAACTATACTCATTTCTGTCCGCCAAAATTCCCAAATTTCTGGCACACTGTTCGTATCTCCCACAGTGAAGGCTGGTGCAAAATACTTATTAAGTCCATCTGTCATTTCTTTGTTGCCCATTACTACCTCTCCAGTGTCACTTTTCAATAGTCTAATATCCACTCTCACCTCTCTTTTACTCTTTATATATCTGGAATAACTTTTGGTATCCTCTTTGATATCTTTGGCTACCTTACCTTCATATTTCATCTTATCTCTCCTTCTGGCTCTTTGATCCATCCTCCTCAACAAACCCCCTTCAAACCCGATTTCGCTCTATTCCAATCACAGGCCAATTTAGAATGACCAATTAACCTACCCATATCCATCTTTGGACAGTAGGCTCAACCACAAGCTGCTCTAGAAAGCCACCTCATTGGCATTCTACAAATTCCCTCTTTTGGGATTCAACACCAACCTGATTCTCCCAGTCTACCTGCATATTGAAATCTCCCATGACAATCATAACATTGTCCTTATTACATCCTTAGGCTGGGTTGGTGACATAAATAACACATTTCACTGTATGTTTTCTGAATCTGAATTATCTTCCATATTTTTCGGACTCATTTTTAAACAAACTTGTATTGCGTTTTCCATTTGTGGATTTCAATCATAGTATAATTTCCTGCATCTTTTATTTTGTCATCAAGTTGCAATTTAAATCCATTTATCACAGAGTTTAATGAGGGAGAAGGAGTCAGGAGATTGCCTAAAAAAATTGGTGTGAGTGCTAGCTGTTGGCAGAGGAAAAATGCAGATCAGAAAACAAATAAAAGTGAGAGCACATAAAAAGAAAGAGAAGAGAGAGATATCAGTGATAGCATACGCAAAGATGGCATTAACAAGTGAAAGGTCACAATGGAATTGGCAGCAAGCGAGAAAGATGACACAGCAGGAATCAACACCTGCAGAGAGGATGACAACAGGAATTGACATTAACAAGCAAGAGATCACAGTAGGAAAAGACACTTGCGGGAAAGATCAATGGCGCAGCAGTAGGACAAAGATTCTTGTCCTACAAAAGGCGCAGGAAGTAGAATGAACTAAAGCACAGCAGGTAGGGAAACCGGAGAAGCTGGCAATTAGCAAGGGAGGAGACACAATGAAAGTGACATTCATCAGTTAGATGAATGTCAGCCACCAACCTCGTAACAAAGAACAGATACAGGACCAGCTGCAGGACCAAAAACTTTTGAGTAGCCTGGCTACCCTAATATAAACCTATAGTAAAAAGGGGAAACAAGACTACTGGACACTGATGAGGACGGGATTCTAAATATAACTAGGTATGCTTCAAGAAAACAGAATTAAGAGATCTGGGGTAAAATAAATTGGACTTATTCCCGCTCTACCATCTGTTGGCTGAGAGTGACATGCCAGCACATTTTAGACACCTGAGCATGTAATTCAATGAGATGTTCAGGGCCTTAATGACAGAGGGCAGAATTGTTCATACATCTATATTCATACACTTAAAACATTTCTTTTGCAAACAGAGATATATGATGTCGTGGGCAAGGAGTTAGTGATAAGCACAATATACATTGGTGTCTGCATGTTGTCCTTCATTTTTGAAGCACAGACAAAATAATAATGAGCAGCAACATAATGCATTTCTGTTAGCCAGTCCAATATTGACTCTAATTTTCTTTTGCTCCAGGGGCTTTAATGAAATAGATTTTCCGGAAGGTACCTTTGCAACTGTGGCATATATTTTTGGCATTCTCCTGGATGATTTTCTTTCACTTTGGTTTTGTCTTCTGAGGTAACCAATGAGGCCATTGTGCAAACTGCAAACTCTTCTGCAGATGGAGCTGGAAGTTCTTAACACAGCGGATATGTGGGTGCTTTGTGAGATGTTGCACTCTTTCATCGCCTTCACAGGCCTTCTGTGAACTCCTGCTGCATGGCCTTAAGATTATCAATATGACTCTAAATGCTCCAATTTGAGGTGTCACACGGCAGAGATGCTAAGAGTCAGGGATACTGCAAGCAGCACTACCAACTGAAAAGAGCACCTGGAACACAATAAACCTCTCCATTTGCTTAGGGCAATACTTTTGCCTCAATTAATATCACCACAAAAGATCTATGATTTCTCTTTGTGAGATCTTTTAGTGTACAAATGTCAGGTTCCTGTTTTTTTTCCCCCAGAATACATACTGCACATTTCTCTGGGTACTGAGTGCTATATAGCACTGTGACATTGAGAAAGTCATCACTTAAATACAAGTCCTGTCTTTGTCCTGTATCAGAGTGTTGAAAATGTTCACAATTTTTAAATAAATATCTTCTTGTCTACTGTATATCTGCCTTTGTCTTTGTTTGATAACTGTTGTCAACATCAAACGTTATACTGGGTGTAACAGAGAAATATTAAGCAGTGACATAATGTGTTCCTATTAGTCCATTCAATATCTTCTCTAATTTTCTGGCAGAAAATGAGTTGAGGTTTAAATGCTCCTGCACTCTCTGTGTGTATTACAATGATTATGTTCATAATTGTCATTATGATGGATTGTTAAGAGTCCTGTGTACATTACAAAGCTAAGGCATCACATATGCAATGAATCATGAGTCCTCTGTGATGCAGTTTTGGGTCATTTGGTCTCTTTTTAATTTCCTTTTTTAAGGAGAAGTTCAATTTCTCAGAATGTTCCGACAGTTGAGCAAGTTGCCCCCAAGAGCGGTTTCAATGGATAGCCAGGCAAATTTGTAACATTCCCTGGAAAAAGAAAGGACAAAGCCATAATTCATCTATGACAATTCTCCATCACAATAGATATGTGATGTCTCTTGAAAATCAGGATGTCTCTTGAAAGCATGTTTTTATTCAGATAAATGGTTGGCTACTATGCCAACTACAGCTTAAGGAAGACTGGGGATTACCTTAATTTTCCAGGACAATAGATGCCCAGATGGGCTTCTTCCAGCTTTCATTTGGTGGACAAAACCTGTTGCTTATGATTCACCTTCAATGTCAAATCTTTTCATAGCTCAGATTCTTTTCAATGATGGAAATGAACTTGGCCCCAATGATCAACATTTGGCCCTATATTGGAATTGAATGAAAGTTCATTTTTAAAAATGGCTAGTTATTGTTTCAAGTCTGTGATGCACAACAGTTTGATGATAAGGACTATAATATAAATGATTATCAAGTAAAACACTAGAAAATGTTTACAACAATTATGTACATTCAACTTCAAAATTGTGTAATGCCCTGGTTAAGATTTCTACTGCTATTTGCGAGGTATTTTTACCTTAGCAGTTTTCTGCAAACACTGTGTGTCCTGTTAGTAAGCTTCATAGACTAGTGTTTTGGCTTTGGCCATTTGCCAAATTAAGGATGCTGTGTCAGCCAATCTGGTTTGTCTTGGTAACAACTTGTAACATTTTGCCCAGTAGGACGCTATGGAAGTTTTGAGAGCTGGGCGGGATCAAAGTAGAAATATTTTTTGCTATTTTATGCCATTGTATGATCCTGTTATTTTTCTGGCGAATGATAACTTTGCATGGGGTAGTATTTACACAGTGTTCACTACACTTCATATTGCTCCCCGGAACATTACAACTTTCTTGGTTGGTTGAACCCAAATCATACGTGTGTTGCTGATAGAAGGAGTTCTTCTCTCTGCCGAGTCACGTGGCTATTAGCAGAGTTGCTAACAAGCCAAGTTTGTAAATGAGCCCTAGTGAGAAGGTGAAATTGTAAATTATATGAAACATATGTCCCTTGAAGCTTTTCCTCTCTGTTGAAATGCATGGATTCACAGGACCTAAACATGGACTAACCTGACATAAGCTGAAAGGTGATCTGCCCACTAACAGAACACTATTACTGAGGATTTCCTAAGATGTTCAGGTCTTCCGTATTGCATGCCTCGCCCACAAGTATCTCAGATTGACATTCCGGCTCTAAAAATGTTGAGCATTGGTAACCTGAAGCAATATCTAACCAATCTAAAGTACTCAGTTTATCAGCTTTTTCAATCCTCATGTTCACCCAAGCACAATGACTAGGTCAGAGCAAAGTTGCACTCTTGAGCCAGTTAAGCAACAGGTGACAGGCAGAGGTGAGAAATCTTGCAATCCACAGATTAGATCAAAATTCTGCAGAACTGATCATACTCCAACACAATAAATGAAGAATAATTGAAACAACAGGAAGAGAAGGCTCCGCAAGTTCATCCATCTACAATGATGGCAGAGATAAAAAGAGCGGAGTGCAAAAGTCAAATGCAACCAACCACTGCCTAAGTAAGAATTAGGCTCCTCCTTACCTTTCCATCACTAAAGTCAATCTTCTGACAATTTAAATCACTTAATAGTTTATGGATACAGCAGATGTTACATATTCAAGCTGTAGTGCTGAAGGTGAATCTAAAACCAACATAAATAAACACACATGCATAATTATACTCCCAAACCATATCCACACACTGATATAATCACAATACACACACACACACACACAAAATACAAACCACCACACATACGTATGCCCCACAGTTCTGTAAGTTACTCGTGCACATACATATACATACATAACCACATGCGCAAACATCATTACACATTTGACACATATCCATACTCACACCTCAAAATGCTACAAAAACACCAACACATGAATATGCATGCATGCACGCAGGTATGCGCACATACAAGTATATACTGCCACAACCATACAAATACACAGATTTTTAAATTCTCGTGTTTATATAATTTATTTTTATTTCAATTTTTATTTAGTGATACAGTGGGAAATAGGCCCTTCCGGCCCAATGATTTGCTCTGCCCAGCAATCAACCTATTTAACACTATCATAAGCACAGGACAATTTGCAATGACCATTAACCTACTAACTGGTGTGTCTTTGGACTGTGAAAGGACACCGGAGCACCTGGATAAAACCCAGGTGATCATGAAGAGATAATGCAAACTCCTTACTGATGACACTGGAACTGAACTCCAAATTCAGAACTAGTGTCATGCTACACCGCTATAGTTCTACAATGTAAACATGTGTAAATGGATGTTGCATAAGTGTGTGTGAAGGGTTTGTATAAGTAAGTAAGTGCCAACTTGTGCGTGTAGAGATAAAGAGATGTGTGTTTGTATAAGTGTCAGATAGATGCCATCAGGCAGGCAGGAGTATAAGGACAAGTACTGTTAGGATGGAAAACAGCTTCTATCCTAAGTTCAAGAGACTACTGAACTCCCTGCCATCACACAGGTCTCATCACATGTGAAGCGCCAGTAGCGTTATACTATTTACTTTTTATCTATAAATGCATCTTACTCTAAATATCCATCTTCTGGAATATATTTTATTATTTGTTAGTTTATTTGTGGTAATATTACTTTACGTATTGTGTGTGAGTTATATGTACTGTGCTGTGGATTTTGGCCTAGAGGAACATTGTTTCATTTGGCAGTATACATGGGTATGGTTGGATGAAAATAAACTTGAACTTGCACTTGAAGAACAATAAGTATTTTCTGTGCAGCTCACCTTTGAACATTTAGTAAGGTGGGAGAATTTCTCCTTGTGTTACACCAGCTGCTGGGAAAATTGCTGCTAGCTGACATTATCTCTGTCAGCTGTCTGTGATGTTGAATAAGGTTAGAGCACCTGCCTTGCTCTCGTGTACAAGACATCCTGGCTTTTGACTTCTGCACCAGAACTACAATGTCATGTTCAGTGGCAGAATTACAAAAAGTTTTCATTTGAGTGACACCCCTGCCTTAGCCCAGGCTTCTGGTTCAGTCTGGGACTCATTTGATGCCTAAATTTCATATCTTACTCTTTTTATTGTAGTGGAGTTATCAGATACAAGTATACTCTTTATCCCAAAAGAAAAGAACACAGCCATGGCTTTCAGGTCAATCGCGGGCAAACTAAGGAAGTGACATCATCACCTTTTGGTCACATAACCACATTGTGCAGCAATGCATTCCAAATTGTGCAGAATTTACTGCAGATTAGGCCTACTAAACTGAGTCAAAGTTTAGTAGGATCACTAAGTAATAAATAGGTGGTGAGACTACAGCCAACTCGTAAGTGTTGGGTGTATGCAAGACTGGACCACCCAGTTCCATTGACTCCATCAGCACTCTCTTTGTTATTAACAAGCAAGTTGTGTTGGTTACTTCATTGGATGCTGTTCATTCAAGCACAAAGCAAAGGTTTACTCGAGCCACAAATATAGCTGGGAGTCAGATTTTATTATTAATAAGCATATTGCTTCTCAATAAATTTAAAGTAAGTTACATTGTGATCACAAATTCTTCGATGTGAATTTTGTAATACATCAAGACACAGATGGGGGTGATACAGTTTCTGTATTGAAAATTGTGGATAGTCTGAAGATGCAGCCCAAAGCACACAAACAAAACATAAAAATAAAAGACACAAGGGAGTAATATAATGGCAGTAATCTAATCTTTGTCTCCAGTTAATAGCCATCAGCCATTTGGCTTTATTTGTGTGATTTATAACATCATCTAAACCTTTCAATGACATTGCTGCCTTTAAATCACACTGGGATCAACATCATTCTCTAATCATTGGGCATATTTCAGCCATTCATATGTTAGAGGGATTTATTAGCAATTACCAAGATCCTCACGTATAGCATGAGTGGAAGATGCTATAACAGGGACAAAGCAATTATTTACATACTGTCTATAGTACCTACTATTCATAGCATCTCCCATAGCTACTTAACATTGGCACAGTGCCTGCAATGTCCACTCAGACAATGATCATAGCTGGTAGAAGCCCATTAAATGGAATAAGATTCTCCAGTACTGTGGTCCAATTCTTACTGTGGAGCTGATAGACATTTTCTATCACTACATTGAATATGAATTACTTATTTCTAAGAGAATAATAACATAGTATCTTGCTGCAATTCCCTATATTCAACCAGAAATGAGAAGTTCGCAGTTGTGGCTGAGGTGCCCAGTGAAGTATAATTTTAACTACTGACAGAAGCAAAACAAAGCATGATTAAATAAATGCATAGAGATAAATGATAAAAATAAATCAGATAAAATAATAAATTACCCCTTCATGATTAATGATTTAAAATCGACATGCAAAGTATTTTATATGTTAATGAAAATTGTTATAATAAATGGTCATGACAAAAATGAAACAGTACACATGTTGATATATTATTAAAGCAGAGTACATACTTTAATGTCACAGGAATTGAATTTTCCAACCATTTTCAACCCACATTGGACAGGTGGGTCATGGGAACACTGACATGAATGAAAAAGGAAGGAAAAGGGAAGGGTCGGAAGGACTGGGAATCTAAATATAGAGAAGTTCATTTAAACCACTGAACTTGACAAAGGATTGAATTGAACAGGTTGTAAAGCAAATAGCCGGTCTGCTTCTATCAGTTTTGTGCCAGGTAGATTAGATTAAATTATTCCTGAGACCAGCTGTAGAGAGAATGCAGCATCAGACACAGTGGGAGGTGGTGAGGTGGGATGGTAAAGATAGCCTTGAGAGCTGGTGTGCCAAAAAATCAGGAATGAACTGTAGAAGTAATAGGAAATAAGGTGCTACAGGGGTGGGGGGGGGGGTAGTCTGAATCACAAAAGAATTAGAAATCTGAAATGGAGTTTGAGTATCTGACCTTCACAGTCCAGAGCTCTGGATGTAGGGAGATATCAGATGTTTTTGAAATGGCCACCTTTAATCTAGTTAATTATCACACAACTAGAGATAGCAGCTGAGGCTTGGTATGCCTTTGTTTGTTCCCAGATAAAGTAAAACAAAACAACACTAAAAAGTAAAAGCAAAAATATAAAGACAACACTCAATCAACAAGGCTGAGTGTTCATAAAGAAGAAAAGCCTCTCAGATACAAAAGAAATCTGAGAGAAAATATGTTTTACTGAAACAAGGTGAGGAAAAATGGAGATAAACAATCTAATAGGAAAAGATGCAGAATTGCAATTATAATCTGAATGCTAGTTTACTGGACTGTTGTTTTATAAGGGATTCTCTTCTCCTCAACTCTGACTGAGGAGACACAAGAGACTGCAGATGCAACACAAAAGGCACTGGAGGAACTCTGGATCAGGCAGTTGGCTGTTCAGCTCTGGGTGTTGTTTTGGATGGAAATTATAGAAATTCTGAATGAGGTAAGACTATAAAATATTGGAGCAGAATTAGGCTATTCAGCCCATCGAGTCTGCTCCACCTTTTCAACATGGCTGATCCTGGATCCCACTCAACCTCATACACCTGACTTCTTGCCCTTGATGCCCTGACTGATCAGGAAACGATCAACTGCTGCTATAGACATACCCACTGACTAGGTCTGCACCATAATCTGTGGCAGAGATTCACTACTTTCTGGCAAAAAAAAAATCCCTCTTGCCCTCTATTTTAGAAGGGCAGTCCTCAATTTTGAGGTTGTGCCCTCTAGTTCTGGATAACGCACCATAGGAAACCATATCCCTTTCACCATTTGGTAAGTTTCAATGACATCCCCCCACATTCTTCTAAATTCCAGTGAGTACAGGCCCAAAGCTGCAAAACATTCCTTGTATGTTAACCCTTTCATCCTCCTCTGGACTCTCTCCAATGACAACACATTCCTTCTGAGATATGGGACCCAAAACTGTTGACAATACTTCAAGTGCAGTCAGATTAGTGTCTTATAAAGCCTCAGCATTATCTCCTTGCTTTTATATTTTATTCCCCTTGAAATAAACGCCAACATTGATGCTTTGCTACACACATGAGTGCTTGGTGGGGGGGGGGGGGTGGTCATCACCTTGCTGCTGCTTGTGTGTGGGAGGGGGGAGCTGGGGGGAACTTTGGAGTTTTAACGTTTAACTGTCATTCATTCTTTGGGGCACTCCTCTGTTTTCATGGATGTTTGCGAAGAAAAAGAATTTCATGATTTATATTGTATACATTTCTCTGACATTAAGTGTATCCATTGAACCTATTGCACATTGCTTTTGCCTGCTTTACCACAACCTGTAAATTAACCTTCTGAGAGACTTGCACAAAGATTCCTGAGTCCCTCTGCACCTCTGATGTTTGAACCTTTTCCCTATTTAAATAATAGTCCGCACTATCGTTCCTTTTACCAAAACGAATTACCAAACATTTCCCAACACTGTATTCTATCTAGCAACTTTTTACCCATCCTTCCAGTTTGTCCATGCCCTACTGCAATCACATTGCTTCCTCAGCACTATCTACCCTTCTACCTATCTTGGCATCATCATCCGCAAGCTTTGCCACAAAGCCATCAATTTCATTATCCAAATTATTGACAAACAATGTGAAAAGTAGCAGTCCCAATATTGACCCTTGAGGAACACTACTAGTCACTGGCAGCCAACTAGAAAAGGCCCATTTTATTCCTAATTGCTGCCTCCTGCCTGTCAGCCAATCCTCTCTCCATGCCAGTATCTTTCCTGTAATGCCATAAGATTTTATTTTTTTAAGTAGCCTCATATTTGGCACCTTATCAAATTTCTCCTGAAAATTCAAGTAAATGATATTCACTGCCTCTCCTTTGTCTACCCTGCTTGTTACTTGCTCAAAGCACTCTAACAGAATTGTCAGTCAAGATTTTCCTTTACAGAAACCATGCTGACTTTGACTTATTTTATCATTAGTCTCCAAGTACCCTGAAACTTCATCCTTAATAATAGACTCCAATATCTTCCCAACCACTGAGGTTAGGCTAACTGGCCTATAATTTCCTTTCTTTTGTTTCCCTCCCTTCTTAAAGAGTGGAGTGACATTTGGAATATTCTAGTCCTTTGGGACCATGCCTGAATTGATTCTTGAAAGATCATGACCAATGCATCAGTTATCTCTTCAGCAACCTCTCTCAGGACTGGGATAGAGTCCATCTGGTCCAGGTGATTTATCCACCTTAAGACCTTTGAGCTAGCCAAGCACTTAGTTCTTTGTAATAGCAATGACACTTACTCCTGCTCCCTGACCCTCACGATCCTCTGGCACATTGCTAGTTTCTTCCATAGTGAAGACAGATACAAGGTCCCCATTAAGTTCATCTGCCATTTCTTTGTCCCCCATTACTATCTCACCAGCATCTGTTTCCAGTGGCCAAATATCAACTCTCACCCCCTTTTACTTTTTAAATACTGAAAAACAACTTTTAGTATCATGCTTTATATTATAGGTTAGTTTGCCTCATATTTCATCTTTCCCTTCTTATAGCTTTTTTAGTTGCCTTTTGTTAGATTTTAAAAACTTCTCAATAATCCAACTTCCCGCTCACTTCTTCTATGTTATATGCCCTTCCCTTGGTTTTTATGCAGTCCTTAACTTCCCTTGTCAGCCATGGTTGCCTACCCATAAGATCATAAGATAGAGGAGCAGAAGTAGGCCATTTAGCCCATAGAGTCTGCTCCACCATTCAATCATGGGCTGATCCAATTCTTCCAGTCATCCCCATACCACTTGATACCCCTGCCATTTGAGAACTTCTTCCTCTGTGGGACAAAGCTATCCTGCGCCTTGTGAACTATTCCCAGAAACTTCAGCTGTCTCTGCTATGCTGTCATCCCTGCCAGCATCCTCCTCCAATCTACATGGGCGAGCTCCTCTCTCGTGCCTCTGTAATTCCCTTTATTCCATTGCTATACTGATACACGTGACTTATGCTTCTCCCTCTCAAATTGCAGAATGATTTCTGTCATATTATGACCACTGCCTCCTAAGGGTTCCTTTACATTAAGCTCCCTCATAAGATTTGGGTTATTACACAACACCTAACCTAAGATAGCCTTTCCCCGAGAAGGCTGAAGCACAAGCTGCTCTAAAAAGTCATCTCGTAGGCATTCAACAAGTAGCCTCTCTTGCAATATGACAACAACCTAATTTTCCCAATCCCCTGGCATATTGAAGCTCCTTATTACAATTGTGATATTATCTGTATTGCATGCCTTTTCCAGTTCCCTTTGCAATCTTAACCCCACATCTTGAATACTATTTTGAGGCTTATACATGATTCCCATAATATTTTATTACCCTTGCATTTTCTGAACTCCACCCACAACGATTCAACATTCTCTGACCCTATGTCACCTCTTTCTAAAGATGTAATTCCATCTCTTACCAACAGAGCCACACCACCACCTATGTCTTCCTACCTGTCCTTTCAATGCAAAGTATAATCTTTGATGTTTAGTTCCCAACTATGGCCTTCCTTCAGCCATGACTCAGTGATACCCACAACATCATACTGACCAATTGTGCAACAAATTCATCCACCTTATTCTGAATGCAGAATAGGCATCCATTAGTCTTGAGAGACCATGGATCTGCGACTTGGAAAGTTCGCAGGGTGCAGGTCTGCACAGGGTTGTATGGAAGACCTGCAGTTTCCCATGCTGCAAGTCTCCCCTCTCCACTCCACTGATGTTGTCCAAGGGAAGGCACAGCTTGACACTGGTGTTGTCGCAGAGCAATATGTGGTTAAGTGCCTTGCTCAAGGACACAACACTCTGTCTTAGCTGAGGCTTGAACTAGCAAACTTGAACTTCAGATCACTAGACCAACGCCTTAACCACTCGGCCATGCGCCAACACTCTGAACGCTACACGCATTTAAATACAACATCTTTAGTCCTGGATTCATTACCCTTTTGAATTTTGCCTCTGTGGTACAATTTAACTCTTCCTGCATTTGTACCCAGTCATTGGTTTGACCTTCCTTACATTCATGTTACATCCATCATCTACTTGTTAACCTGTTGGCTCATCCTCAGCTCAATCATACTGATTCCTATCCCCCTTCCTTGTTAGCTTAAACCACTCCCAACAGCTTTAGTAAACCTACCTACAAAAATATTGGTCCCCATGGATTCAAGTGCAACCCATCCCTTTTCTGGCCACTTACACCGGTCTTGAGCCAAAGTTTCTACAGGAGAAATCCTACAAATATTTGAGGCCAAACTACTATTGCATTCACACAAAAAAGACAGTCTGTATTGATATTTTGCATTATTTTTGAAAATGTGCTGCTAATGAAGAGCCTTGCCCACCATAAATGCACATGCATTTCTTGAGTTCAACTTGAATCCACATGGGTGGTCATGGTTTATCCAGTAGCCCAATTCAGAACTCTTAAAAAATTATCACTGCAGAGCAAATGCCACAAATGAAATAATACACAATACAAATAACACTGTAAATGTAAATAAGCAATATATAATTATACAAAGCAATCATAATCTAATTTATCTGTACTTTACCTAGCTTCAGCCTCTAAGTGTAATATGTGACATTTATCTGATTCGATATGCAATCCTGTCCACAGGTCTTTTGCAAGTTGTTCTTTAACATTAAATATTTCTCACTAAGTCCCTGATGCCTTCTTAATCTTTAAAATAAAAATCACACCAGTGACAATTAGAGGTAAAATTGTACCTTACAAGGCCATTGACAGTCCAACACAGGAATATTTGATGTCTGCTCATTAACATAATAAAGGTCAGCAAAAAATTGAGCTTGTCAGCACTCTGAAGATTGGAAATGGGCTTTATTCTTGTTATTTTCAAAATTTTCAAAGGTTGGTGGAGACAAGTTATTATTTAGTGATGACTTGTTACTTATTACACATGACAGGGGCCAAGCAGCAAAATTTGGGTCATATAAACAAATACTTCTGACTTCTCCATTTGTCCAGAACCTGCTTGACAAGCTGTCTACTGACAATGGCTTCCACGCAGCAACTTAGGTTAACATTTTCAGTAAATCTTGGTCAGTTTTGGCACCACCCAAGTCAAATATTCCTTTATAAAGGTGCATGACTACAAATCTCTCCCATCTCCTATTCTGTGTGATCATGTTTAATTAATAGAAATATTGGAAAGAAATGACACATACCCAAAATAGCCATCCAGTGTGTCACAGTGAGGCAAATTTGCAGCTTTCAACATAATAAAATTTAGGCAAAGAGAAAATAATATACAGTGAAGATGCATTAATATTGCATTCAGAGTGGATTTCATATTCTGTGCTCGCATGATGGACGAAGACAAGAAATCTTTAATTTGTAAGGGAACATTGCAATTCCTTTGAGAAAAGCTTGCAATCCATCTCTCCCATCTTCTACTTCCTACCTCTCATTTGACACAATGAATATGGAGCTGCTAGCTGGTATTCTTTACCACTTGCTGACTGCTCACCATGATCCTGATTAGTAGGTTACAAAGTAGTTAAGTGTGTTGTGTTAATGTTCTGTAAAATTTGAGAGAAATTAAGTCAACGAAGTAAAAGTAGAGCACATTTCAGCAGTTCATGCCTGAGGTGTGACAAACTTAATGAATGTCATTAAAAAGACAAGAAACCTAGTAATATTGCTTCAAAATAAAACAAAACTAAAAAAAAACAGATCAATAGCTAACATTTATAACACAAATGTTATGATGCATATCAAATTAGCACAAGAGACTTGTTCGAGTCACAGAAATGAAGAAAATTTGTTTCTTTTTGCCAAGACCTCACAAAATTGGGAGTTCACAGTTGTACCTATTGAGCTTCTATGTGTCACATCTTTTCCATGTCCCACTGACTTTAATTTCATCCTGCCTGTTTACTAAGAGGGTGGTGAGAAGAATTGCTTTGTCATATGTGCTTTCTGTCAACTGATTGTTCATGCATCTTGGTCAGATTTAATTTACCTGTGGTCCACTAATGCTGATACTAAAATAAACTGCTCACCAACCACGTGTTGCAAAATAATTGACAGAATTTATTAATGTTATCTAATTAAAACCACACTTGGAGCGAGCAGTCATCAGGTTAATTAAAATTCAATTACATTCAAACTCTATTATACAAAGCTCCATCACAAACACATTAAAAGCAATCATTTGAAATTGCAATAAAATAACAATGGTAAGGATCAATTTCATTAAATTTTAAATTAGACTTTTAAATATATGCAAAAATAAAAAAGTTTGTGTTATATATTTAGTGTTTGCTCCATATTCCTTCCATACATTTCTATGTCTGGTTTCTGGTCCTATTGCATAATTTGCTTTGTCCTGCCTCTCTATAAATTGTTTTTGCAAGTATTTTTTCTCTGTTCAGCATGTTACTTCCATTTTCTATGCACTGCTTTTTCAATTTATTTATTCTGCTACATTTTTACATGTTTAATTCTGCAAAGGCAGTTTTTGACCCAAATTTGTTTGACTATCTCGGGGAAGCCAGCAAAGCAAGGGTTGGTTTCATTCCTTCCCAAGATGGGTGATACCGCCCCTCCCCCTAGGATAGTGGAAGTTTCTAAGGGGGCAATCAAGATGGTGGTGGGGAGCACTTGGGAGCAAAGGGACAGTTGAGGGATTATCAGCTTAATTTAGGAAATGAATTACTTATTTGATCTTCAGTGCCTTATAATTGATTACAATGATCATGTAATCATCTCATCTCTTGCTAACCTACCATTCTCTGAGGTTTTGCTTGACATCCATTATGTTGTTGAAAAGCAATATGTCATTTCTGTATATGGCATATGATGAGAAACCTGGTCTGAAGAAGTCATATTATTTCTGGGACCAGCCCACGCATTATTGCCATTCACTACTGTAGTGCAGTGTTAGCTAGTATAATTCCCATACTCTAATCACACAGTGATGAAACTTCTGTGAATCAGGGTGTGGTGTTCAATGGGGTAAAGTTCAGTATCTGCCCTTTCAAATGGTTCTGACCGCACTTCTCTAGCCCGTGACCCAACCGAGATATTGCTGTCCCACCGAACTTCAGGCAGGGAGTCAGGTTTTGCCTAAGCTGTGATGATGACATAACTTTCCCCCTTATTGAGCACAGCACTTGAGATTGGACTTAAATAGTAGGCAATAAACTGTGGCTGTTAATCCATAACAAAAATGTCACAAGCAGACCAAATGATAGTATATTGAGGTGGATCTGAAATATGGATTTATACCAAACATCTGCAACTTATATGTCTGTTGTGTGAAAACCTTTTTCACAAGTGAGGCAATGAAACCGTCTAGACGCCTTAAACATTTGAAGAGAATACACTCTGATAAAGCAAACTAAAACTTTTCAGGCATTTTGTGAAAACTTTCAGAAACAGAAAACACTTTAAAACCCATGCCAAGGAGTACAGGAGGTGTATCCTATTGGGTTAGCCAGCAAAACTGGCAAAAGCTGAACACTGCATTCACAATGGCCATAGGATTGATTTCAAAAGCACAAAACCACCATGCTGTGCTAACAGCTTTTGGGACCATCTGGTAAAGGAAGTCATTGAGAGAATGGAATCCTGATTGGATGAATACTAACCAATCAGGAGGGACAGACAAGGGGGTATAAATATCACTGGACTAGACTTGCCCAGGCATCATCACTGAAGAAGATGGCTGAGTTTGTCATTGAAATGTCAGTTAAAATCGATACCTGTACAAGGCTGGAAGCCTGAGAAGAGTTTATTCATCATATATGCCAGGAAAGCACTAGATCCATATTCACATTCAAAAATGTTTGCCAACATTCAGAACAAAACAATGATGCTTTGTGTGTTTCATACAACATTTCATTGTTCATTGTTAAATCTGGAAAGCCCCATACAATTGGAGAAGAACTGATTCTGCCAGCAGTAAGGGAGTTTCAGAGTACGGTTTTGCATAAGTCACCAGACCAAACAATTCAAGCAATTCTGCTCAGTGACAGCTCTGTTCAAAGACAAATAGATGAAATGTCTGAGAATATGGAAGACATATTGTGCAACATACTTAGGACAACAGGATTTGCTATGCAGTGGATGAGTCAAATTTGGGGAAGCAACAAATCTGCTTCTTGCTTATGATTGCTTCATAAAACATGAAAGCATGATTCAAGATTTGTTATTTGCAAGGACACTAGTAGATACAAAGGAAGAGTCAAAATGTCAGGTTGTCAAGCATTTTTTCAGAGAGGGACATTCTGCTCACCAAAAATCTTGCTTGTGCATTGTTTTGAAACTTCTTTTAAAGCAATGAAACAGACTGGAAATGATTGAATGTGGGGATCTGAGACTCCTTCTGAGTGACATTCAGCCTGATTTTCAGAAGCTGATATCACTGCAACAAGCCTGTTCATCTCATTGAAAGGTGTAAAAGCAATGATGTGATGAATAGTTGAATTACTAATGTATGCTCAAAAATTGCTGATGAAAATTGTTTTTACTGTAATTAAATAAATACACTTTATTTATAGAATTGAATATATATTATTTACACTTATTTGTCAATACTTTGAACTTGCAGTCCATATTTTCTTTCACTGTACATCAAAAATCAAAATTCATTCTAGTTTTTTATGTAATGGACAGAAAGGGAAAGGGGGTGTTAGAGATATGGTCAAGGAGCCAAGGGGTCTGTAAACCAAAAAAGTCTGGGAACCACAAGTTTACAAGGAGGCAAAGATGTTGACACCCATGGACTTGACAATGTTCACTCTTTCCACTGCTGATCCCTCAATAAGGACTGGTATGTGTTCCCTTGACTTCCCCTTCTTAAAGTCCATAATCAATTCCTTGGTCTTACTGATGTTGCGTGCAAAGTTGCTTCTTTGAGAAGAAATATGTTCCAAACTAGACCATAAGACATAGGAGCAAAATTAGGCCATTTGGCCCATCGAGTCTGATCCACCATTCAATCATGGCAGGTCCTTTTTTCTCCTCCTCAGCCCCACTCCCTGGCCTTCTCCCCATAACCTTTGATGCAGTGTCCAATCAAGAAACTATCAAGCTCTGCCTTAAACACACCCAACAACCCAGCCTCCACAATGGCCTGAGTAACAAATTCCACAAATTCACCGCCCTCTGGCTAAAGAAATTTGTCCACATCTCTGTTTTAAATGGATGCCCTTCTATCCTGAGGCTATGACCTCTTGTCCTAGACTTCCCCCACCATGGGAAACATCCTTTCCACTTCTACTCTGTCTAAGCCTTTCAACATTCAAAAGGTTTTCATGAGGTTCCTCCCTCATCCTTCTAAATTCCAGAGTACAGACCCAGAGCTATCAAACATTCCTTGTATAATATTCATTCCCAGAATCATCCTTGTGAACCTCCTCTGAACTCTCTCCAATGCTAGCACATCTTTCCTTACATAACAATACTCAAGGTGAAGACTTACCAGTGCCTTGTAAAGCCTCAGCATCACATCATTGCTCTTGTATTCTAGACCTCTTGAGATGAATGCTAACATTGCATTGGCCTTCCTCACCACTGACTCTACCTGCAAGCTAACCATGAAGGAGTTCTGCACAAGCACTCCCAACTCCTTTTGTATCTCAGATTTTTGGATTTTCAGCACATTTACTTCTACTACCAAAGTGCAGGACTGTGCATTTTCCAACATTGTATTTCATTTGCCACTCTCTTGCCCATTCTCCTAATTTGTCCAAGTCTTTCTGCAGCCTACCTGTTTCCTCAACACTACCTGCCCGTCCACCAATCTTTCCATCATTGTCACTTTTCCACACATGTAATATGTTCTATCACCCTTCTTAGACATTCACCAACCAACACACACAAAATGCTAGAGGAACTCAGCAGGCCCTATGCAGCACTTGTGGAAAAGAGTACAGTCGACATTTCAGACCGAGACCCTTCATCAGGACTGGAAGAAAAGATGAGGGGTCAGAGTAAGAAATTGAGGAGGGGGGGAGGAAGGAAGAACCACTAGGTGAAACCAGGAGGGAAGGGGAGGGGTGAAGTAAAGAACTGGGAAGTTGAATGGTGAAAGAGATACAAGGCTGGAGAAGCTGGAATCTAATTAGTGAGGACAGAAGGCCATGGAAGAAAGACAAGGGGGAAAAGTACCAGAGGGAGTTGATAGGGAGGTAAAGACATAAGTTGAGAGGGGGAAATGGGAATGACGAATAGTGAAGGGGGGGGATTACCGAAAATTCGAGAAATCGATATTCATGACATCACGTTGGAGGCTACCCAAATGTTCTTCCAACTTGAGGGTGTCCTTATCATGACAGTAGAGGAGGCCATGGATGGACATATCAGAATGGGAATGGGAAGTGGAATTAAAATGGGTGGCCACTAGGAAATCCCACTTTTTCTGGCGGACAGAGCACAGGTGCATGGCAAAGTAATCTTCTAATCTGTGTTAGGTCTCACTGATATACAGGAGGCCACACCAGCAGCACCAAATACAGTACATGACCCCAACAGACTCACAGGTGAAGTGTTGGCTCACCTGGAAGGACTGTTTGGGGCCCTGAATGGTAGTGAGGGATAAGGTGTAGGGGCAGGTGTTGCATTTGTTCCGGTTGCCAGGAGGGAGACCAGTGAGGAGAGATGAATGGGCAAGGGAGTCACGTAGGGAGCGATGCCTGCAGAAGACAGGAGGTGGGGGACAGGGAAAGATGTGACTGGTGGTGGAATCCTGCTGGAGATGGCAGAAGTTATGGAGAATTATGTGCTGGACACGGATTCTGCTGGGGCGGTAGGTGAGGACAAAAGGGTGGACAGAGATGGGCTGACCACAGACGTGTGCAAAAGTGAAGAGATGCGGTTGAGGGCAGCATTGATGGTGGAGGAAGGGAAACCCCTTTCATTGAAGAAGGAGGACATCTCCTTACTTCTGGAATGAAAAGCCTCATCCTGAGGGCATCCTGAGGGCTGAGGGACCAGCTTTTCTGGTCCATTGTTGCTACTTCACCACTTAACATCACATTTTGCTGCAATCTTCTCTGCTTGCACTAAAGTTTTCTTCCCTCAAATCATTTTTTTGGAATGTGGACATTAGTGGTAAGAGAAGCATTTATTGACCGATGATTAGGCAGCGTCAATCGACAGTTATTGAGTTGTTGCAGTCATGTTGGGTTATAACTGGATGGCTTTCTAGTTCACTTCAGAAGGAAATCAGTCATAGTAACTACCCCCTCCAATGGAACTACAATAATTGCTATTTTACCTCTTCTCTTCCACAGACAAGGATCCTAGGCACATCTTCCATTTGAACAAACCATCCACATCTGTGGAGACTGGAGTCACAAATATAATAGCCTAGTAAGAAGACAAGTATTCTACTCTTAAGGATGTCTGGAAATAGATGTTTGCTTTTTACAACAGTCTGGCAGTTTCATGGCCACTAAAGATAGTAGGACATTTAAAAATCACTGAATATTAAGCCTACTGCTTCTATTCCAGTAACTTAACTGCTTCACCTTCATTATACCTCCTGGCCCTTTCCTTCGCTTCTTATCTCAGGAGGTAAGCAAACATGCACTATGCACAAAAAAGACAGTTGACTCCTGCTTTTACCTGAATTATGCTTCCTCATACTTAAATTTAAAAAGGTACTTCATTCTATTCCATCAGTTTCTGTCTCCATTTCATCTGTTCTGACAAGGTCACCTTCTGTGAATGTGCAAGCAACATCCCTTCTGTCATCTTTAACCATGGGTTCTCCTCTATCGTAGTTGATGGGGTCTTCAACGGTCCATTTAATTTCCTGTTATCCTGCTTTCATTTCTTTTCTTACTTCACTTTCCACTCTATTGGACTTCACACTCACTGCACCACTTTCAATGCTACTCACAACCATATATTGTCTTCTCTTCCTCTTTCAACATTCTGAAGAGACCATAATTTCTGAGATTCACATGCTCAACTTTTCTATCTCTAGTAATAGCCATGTCTCATGTGCAGCAGCTACTTACAAATCTTTAGGAACTGTCTCTTTTACCCCCTTCTTTTTCCCATCTAAAGCCCTTAGTATGCCTTCTCCACACTTTTCAATTTCCTTGAGATTGTGTTGACATCTTTTGGATCAGGGTAGATGTCAGAGGTCATAATAGAATTGTGGTGGCAAATTAACAGTCACTGGAAATTCAAGATAACATTTGTGGACTGAATAGATGTGTTCCAATCTGTGCTGACCTCGATATTGCGAGGAAGCCTCACAGCAAACTGTAACTTTTGTAACCCCCCTGGGTCGCCTCAGGCTCGCTCAGCTCATTTCCGTCTAGGGGGAGCAGGCTTCGGCCCCGCCAAACTGGGTAATCAGCTGGTGTGGATGCTGTGTGATGTCCCCGCCTCGCCAAAAAAAAAACAGACTGTACACCATAAGCGATTAAATGAGTACAATTTATAAAGGTTACTATAACTAAGTGCTTAATAACGATACAGTATATATGAAGAGAAAAATTAAAGAAAAGGCGCCAAATTTACAAAGTCCAAACCACTTTGTGTACAACCGTTGGAGCTCAATTTCTGAAGTCTTTTGGCCACCATTCGATTCCCTCCGAACTCCTCGACTCGCAGCTCAGGACCCTCTGAGTGGTCAACCAAGCACATCTAGCTTCATCCCCCCCTCCTCGGAGTACCTCCCGGCCTCGGACCCCCACTTGGGGTCCGATCCTAGCCCAGCTTACAGCATTGCGTCCTCTTTCTCGACCCCCTCGCGCCGATCTGCCCAAAAGCCCGTCAACAAAAGCTTACAGACTCAGAAGAAAGAACATTAATCCCCATTTGGTTTACAAAGGAATACCATTCTCGTTATCAGTAAATTTTAACCCAAACCAGCTTCCAGCACTCTCTCGCAACAAAGAAACATTCCTGTTTTTAACAAAACAAAGAAACCCTTTCCCAACAGTAACAAAGAGAAAAAAGAAGAAACCCCCTTTACACTTTTATCCCAAATCCAGGTCAACAAAACATAGATTTTAAAAAAAGACATCAATACCAATCACGCAGCAAGTCACCTTTCTCCAGTCAAATAAAGGCAAACACCCTCCATGACCATCTTTGATCTATTGCTGCGCCAAATTCATATCCTAGCTGTCAATGCCGCTGTTACGTCTTGAGCTTCAACCTCCTTAAAATGCCTGTTTTGTGGCAACTCATTCAAAAGTTTCATGTTCATTACCTTTTGTCGTTCCCGATGACCTGAGTGGGAAATGATTTTTGCTCTCTACAGCTGCTCTCTAAACTGAGTATTTCCAACATTTCTTATTTCTACTTTAATATTTCTGAGGCTATTTCAGCAGTCTAGTATCAGTTTGTCAAAAGCTTTGCTTAGTGCAACCCATTGCCAAATGGATTCACTGAATGATGATCCAAAACTTCCCCATAAAGTTCTTTGGACATCTGTATTGGATGGGAGATGGGAGGCTTGTTTTTTCTCTGGACCTAACTACCCAGCTGCCCATCAATCACCTGGGTCACTACAAACATTATAATGAAGCCTGGGGCATGTGAACAGAATTACAATTGAACTATTTCATAAGGTTTCCATATTTCTTCAAAATCAGGATGGGTAAGCCGTAAAATTACCAAATATTCCCAGTGTCTGTATGCTTTCCATGTTTTATTTCACATTTCCCAATTGAGCATGGTCCACATAACATGAGGGCTAACTCTGGGTAATTCCTAAAATAAGTACATGTTCGGCATAGCATTGTGGGCCAAAGGGCCTGTATTGTGCTGTAGGTTTTCTATGTTTCTCTGTTTATATTCAGCGATCTGTTAGCTCTGAGCAATCCTATTAATCCCATTCCCCCACATATTTTTCCTGGAAGCTAACCTCTCTCAAATGTCCAGGATCTCCCCCAAATTCACTGGCCACCCACCAAATCAATTGGTTACTATTAAGTATCCCAACCTACATCTCTGGGATACAGGAGGAAAGCAGAGTGGGAAACCCATGTGGTCATAAGATGAAGGTAAAAATCCACACCAATACCAACTTTTGCACCACTACATCTCCTTGTCTTTCACAGTTCAAAAAAATCTCAGCTTTCCTGGCTGTTACCAAACCAAGATGTGCAAGATGGATCATTTCCTGACTTGAGCTGAGTTGGTCTGAGGTGCAACAGAAATTGACACAGCATTTGATCTTGCTATCCAAGTGTTTTGAAGTGCCAGCCAGTTGTACAATCATTGGAGCACCTTCAGTTATGTGATGTGCTTTGTATTAGTGGTGATTGACGGGAAGATTTAACTTTCAATGTCCATTACTTCTCCAAGTAAATGTGCTGCACCTGATTTTCCTGTGATGCCCTTTCTAGGTTTGAATCAATTTAATTTCTGAGTCCAGACAGATTCAACAACATAGGAAGTGCTGAAGGTTTCAGGTCAGGCTACATCTGTAGAAAGAGAAAATGAGTTAATACTTCAAGTCAGAGATCCTTCTTCAGAAGTACATTTGTAGACCGATGGCGAAGGACTGAAGTCATCCAATTATTGCTGTTGATACTAGCTATTAATGAGCTGGAGTCTACTGCAAAATAATGATCTCTGCAGGTATTTTGTTTGTTTGGAGAGCTATAGTATATAGATCTTTCCTAATTTCTTGAAACTAATTTAAAAAAAGGAGAGTTTGTGTGCACTTTGAGAAAAGATAGCTTTGAGCTGAAGGGAACTGCTGATCCAATTGAAGAAGCAGAATTGCCACTGAGAAGATAGTTGGAGCATTCCAATCCAGGAAACTTGCAGCTCCCATTTGTAACCTTTTCCAGGTCAGTAGCTTGGTTCAGCACCCTTGGCCAAAGAGACAGCGATCTTAGAATATCTTACAATATTGTATTGTATAAATGACAAAGGGTGAAAACAGTATTCTCCTGAAAGAATGCTGCAACTTCAAGTATATTTTGAATTCACAGCATTTTGGGTGGTCAAAAGCATCTTACACATAGAAACTACAGTAAGAAGCAAGACCTTCTGCCCACCTTGTCCATGCTGAACCGTTGTTCTGCCTAGTTCCATCAACCTGCACCTGACCATTGTACTCCCTACTACTTCTATTCATGTACTTACTCAAATTCCTCTTAAACCTTGCAATCAAACCCGCATCCATCACTTCCACTGGCAGCTCATTCCACACTTTCACCACCCTCTGAGTGAAGAAGTTTCCCTCAGGTTGCCCTTAAATATTTCACCTTTCACACTTAACCCATAACCTCTAGTTCTAGTCTCACCCAACCTCAGTGGAAAAAGCCTGCTTGCATTTACCCCTCATAATTTTGTATACCTCTATCAAATCTCTCCTCATTCTTCTACATTCCAGGGAATAAAGTCCCTAACCTATTCAACCTTTCCCTATAACTCAAGTCCTCAAGTGCCAGCAACATCCTAGAAATTTTCTCTGTACTCTTTCAATTTTATTGATATCCTTCCAATAGGTGGGTGCCCAAAACTGCAAATAATACTCTAAATTTTGCTTCACCAATGTCTTATGTGATTTCAACATAACATCCCAATTCCTTACCTCAGTGCTTTGATTTATGAAGGCCAATGTGCCAAAAACTGTCCTTTCGGTCATATGTAACTGTGACACTAACTTAAAAGAATTATGGATTTGTATTCCCAGATCTGGTCACCTCACTGCAGGAAGGATGTGGAAACTATAGAAAGGGTGCAGAGGAGATTTACAAGGATGTTGCCTGGATTGGGGAGCATGCCTTATGAGAATAGGCTGAGTGAACGCGGCCTTTTCCTCTTGAAGCGACAGAGGATGAGAGGTGACCTGATAGAGGTGGATAAGATTATGAAAGGCATTGATCGTGCTGATAGGCAGAGGCTTTTTCCCAGGGCCAAAATGATTGCCACAAGAGGACACAGGTTTAAGGTGCTGGGGAGTAGGTACAGAGGGGATGTCAGGGCTAAGTTTTTTTACGCAGAGAGTGGTGAGTGCGTGGAATGGGCTGCCAGCAACAGTGGTGGAGGCGGATACGATAGGGTCTTTTAAGAGAGTTGTGGATAGGTACATGGAGCTTAGAAAAATAGAGGGCTACAGGTAAGCCTAGTTATTTCTAAAGTAGGGACATGTTCGGCACAATTTTGTGGGCCAAAGGGCCTGTATTGTGCTGTAGGTTTTCTATGTTTCTATCTCTGTCCTACTGCACTCCTCAGTGCCATACCTCTCACCATGTAAGTCCTACCCTGGTTTGTCTTCCTAAAGTGCAACATTTCACACTTGTCTGCATTAAATTCCATGCAAAATATATAAAGGTTGTTTAAAATGAGAAAAAGTCAACATGATTTGAGAGGAACCTGTATATTTCAAAAACAAAGGAGAAAAATAGTTGTAAAAACTCATTGTATTTCAGTCTGAGGGGTGAATCTATGGAACAGTTGTAGTAAGAATTTAAAAACATGCACTACACTTAACAAGTTCAAAAAATCATTTAAAAATTATTTAATGAACAAATATAAAATGCACAACTTAAAATGAATGGGAGTAATGTAAATAAATGGTATTTGGAATTGGATTTTGTGTTAAAAGATTATGAAATTTTTGTTTTTGATGTGATGATTGACGCCAAATATGTTGTTGTATAAGTAAGAGGTTTAGGCGTAATAAGTTGTAGCTTCAGCTTACACCCTTTTGGTCTGTTTTTAAAGAATATCTATGTTTTTTGTTGTAATTTTGTCATATGAAATCATCATTATGAGATCATCATTTTAAATGATGCTTTTTGTTATGTTTGTACTGACCAAAATAAATTGATTTCATTCATTCATTCATAAATTCCATCTGCCAATCTTTAAGCTCATTTCTGTAGCTGGTCCAAACCCTGCTGCAAGCTTTGATCATCTCCCTCACCGTCCACTACACCCACAATCTTGGTGTCATCTGCAAACTTGCTGATCCAGTTTATTACATTATCATCCAGATCATTGATATAGATCACAAACAACAATGGGCCCAGCATTGAACCCTGCGGAACACCAGTATACAGAGAGCCAACCACGTACTACCACTCTCTGGCTTTGTCCGTTTTCAAAGTTGAATCCAAATTACTACCTCAATGCCAAGCTACTGAACCATCTTGACCAGCCTCTGCTCCAGGACCTTGTCAAAGGCCTTGCTAAAGTCTATGTCAACATCATCCACTGCCTTTCCTTCATTACCATTCCTAGTAACCTCCTTGAGACACTTTACAAGCTTGGTTAAACATGACCTACCACAAACAATGTCATGCCGACTATTCCTAATCAAGAAAAAAAATTCCTATCCAGAAAAATTGAAGATTCAAGTTTATTTGTCACATGTACATTGAAATATGTAGTGTACCCAAGGGTGTGCTGGGAGCAGCCCACAACTGTCACCACACATTCTGGCGGCAACACAACATGCCCATAATGTGTGGATGAACAACAAAGAACACAAAAAGCAATTAACAACAACAGCAAAAACAAGCCATGTTCCTCTCTCCCACACAGTTCTCCATCCTCAGGACAGGCTTCCAAGTCCAGTCTCTAGCAGACACGGACCCAGGCCTGCAGACACCTAGCTTTGATCTCTTCAGCTGACTCACAGAGATTCACAGAATTGTCTGTGGCCAAAGGGCCTCGATTTCTGATTCATCCTTGGGCCTCAATCTTCGGCATGCCCATCACCAAACAACAAGCCTTGAAATCTGGAATCACCAATTGTGGGAACCTGAACACTGGGCCTCGTACTCCACTCTCACTGATCCCCAAGTCCAGGGGTCATCGAAACTCATTCCTTCTGTCCGTACGGAACTCCAACTCCGGAAACCACTGACAACTCATTGATTTGGGGGACCCTCACCCACTTCTCTGCTGGTTCAGCATCCAAACCATGGATGTCCCACATCCACGTTGCAGGGACCTAGACTTTGGCCTGACCTCTAATTCCCCCACATCCCTATTCATAAAGCCCTAACCTGGCCCCTAACTCCCCTCTCTGTCCCCAAACCTATCCTTACAAACAAAAAAAAGCAATTAAAATTCAACAATTAAACAATTAAAATTCATCTAAGTCCGAGTTGCGACTCAGTGGAGATTGCAGCTCAGTGCCATCTTGGATAACAAATATTTCTATATCCCGTTCCTTAGAATATCTTTGAATAACTTACCAAATACAGGTGTCAGGCTGACCAGCCTATATTTTCCCAATTTATTCTTAAAGCCTTCCTTAAACGAGGAACAATATTAGTTATCCTCCAATTCCCCAGCACCCCACCTGTTGTTAAGGATGTTTTAAATACCTCTGTTAGGTCCCTTATCTACCCAAATTTGCCTCAAGAGAGTACACACCTCCTTGCCTATAATCTGGATGTGGTCTATGACCTCACTATTTGTTTGCTTCAGTTAGATAGACTCTGTGTCCATCACCAGAGTAAATATGATCTTCTCCCTTCTCTTTTGGCTCCATGCATAGGTGATCATGCTGATCTTCAAGAGGACTAATTTTGCTCCTTGCTATGCTTTTGCTTGTAATTTATCTGTAGAAGCCCTTGGGATTCTCCTTCACTTTGTCTACCAGAGCAACCTCCTGCCTTCGTTTAGCTTTCCGGGTTTCTCTCTTTTCTCTTTTATTTCTTTCCTCCATGTGAAGAATGCACAGAGACATCATTATTTGAGGCTTTAAAATGGCACAACCCACAGCTATTCCACGAATGGAAGAATTATAATTACATTCAATAATTTTGAACTACCATGAAAATCCTTGTCTTTCCAACAGAGATCTAACTGCATCGATGTGGTGAGGAGTTAAGCACTTACTGACACAGCCTCCAAGTTAACAAATGTATGTTTTTACCTCAGGTATGCAGTGAACACAACTCCTACTTCTCCATATTAGCCAAGATCCCCTGCCTGAGCCCATCTCATCTGCCAGCATTTAATCTGTCTCCTTCTCTTCTTGCTGCTACCATTGGTCAGGGGAGGTGCAGGAGTCTTGGGTTCCATGCCACCAAGTTCTGGATCAATTGTTGCCCTGCAGCCATTGGGCTCCTGGATTGGTTTCACTTGCCTTAGCACTGAACTGACCCTGCAGAATGTGGGCTCACTTTTAGGGATTCTGCAACTTGTGTCCTCAGTATTACTTGTTTACTTTCTTTTATTATTTGCATTACTTGTCCTTTTTTACACATCAAATATTTGTCAGTCTTTGCTTTTTTGCAAATTCTGTTGTATTTCTTTGTTTTCCTGAGCATGCCTGCAAGAAGATGAATCTCAAGGTTGTATATGGTATTCATACTTTGATAATAAATTTACTTTGCACTTTGAACTTTTAAATGTCTTCTGAATTGCAGCATTGATTAACTTCCACTCTAGTCTTTGTATAATGGAGCAGCTCTCTAGTCCCTATCCAATTTTTGAAGGCTGCTGTGACCTGATAATTGACTCTTTGAGCACACTCACCATTGAATCTCCTGTGAGCTCCTCTGAAGTTGTCACGTTCCAAGAACTACTCTGAAGCAGAAATTTTATTGGTACCAAAAGGAATGTCTGGTCACAAAAGGTAATTAAGAGGTGTCCTACTCAAGTGTGGAGTCAGCCACACTAGCCACATGCCGCAACCAATTTAGCTGAGTGTGGTTTCAGGGTTATTTTCTACTTCAGCTGAATTTAATTAAATGTCTTACAATTGCCACATAAAAAAATAATGGAAGAATTTATTCATAGCTTACCTAATTAAAAATCTCATCTGCATAGAGCAATGTTCAGATTAATTGAAACAAAATTTAAATTTGTAATCCTGTGATCTAAAGCTACATTAATGTAATATTACAGAAATGTAGACTGTACAAAGTATGGATACATTCACCATTTATTCTTTAAACATTAGCTTGGAAATAGTTGTACAGTTAGTTATGCTACCTCACAATCTATGTTTGCTTCTGACCTCTGCTGTTGATGGAGTGGATTTTGTACTTTTTCACTTTGGCTGCACGTACCTCCTCCCTGGATATTTTCCAGTTTCCTCCCATATTCTGAAGACATGTGGGTTAATTGGCCACTGTAAATCATTCTTAGCAGCAGTGAAAGTAGAATCCTTGGGAGGTTGACATACATGTGAGAAGGAATAGACTACAGAGAAATAAGGAGACAAATGTGTTGTGTATATATATACACACACACACACACACACACACACACACACACACATTACCTATATATACAATATATACAAGATTATCTATATATATAGATAGATAGATAGATAGATAGATGTATGTGTATATTTTGTTTGATTAAGCATTCTTGTTTGTTTAAATAATTCATTATAAGTTTATATCTAAAAAATGAGTTAATTGCCTATGTCTTCACTCTACCACGTAATACACATTAACGTAAATTCTCAGTCTCCCATGTCTTCTTTTGAATTAGTTTGATGTTTTGAAGATACAAAGCATAACAAAATGGGGGTGATAGGAAAATTTATGTGTCAGGATAGAGCTCGTGGGCTGAATGGCCTCATCATGTGAAGAGGACTAGGAAGAAATATAAAGAATTGTCTTTCTGTCCATAGCTTTTCCACTTGTGAGCATTTGCCTTTAGACTGTTCACACTCAGTAAACTTGGTAGGGATTCTTTGTAAACTGAATCATAGCCCATTTGCCTGATGGCAAATATCTGATCAGGTTTTGGAGAAAAGTCACATCTGTATTTGAGGATAGATGAACATTAACAACATTTTGCACCCAAAGGCTCATTGGTTCTGCCTTATTTAGCACTGTTTGTTCACCATGACAATTTGACTTCATGAAGTCATACAGCATGGAAACAGACCTTTCAGTCCATTGATTCCATGTTAACCATCAAGCACCCATTAAACTCTGTAATTACAGTTATCAAGTATCTTACTCATCTGCAAGTTAATTTCAAGAAATAACTGCACCTTTTGCAGCAGTCAAAATAACCATAAAGGCAAATATAGTCATAAATTAATATTCAACAAAATCATACCAACAATAATATTAAAGATCAGAAATTCAATTTTATTAATCACTGAAGGATAAATAAACTCTAGTAATTCACCAGAATTTCTTTATTTTATTTATTATGCACAGAATCATTCCATCCACATTAAACTGATACTTCAGACCAGGTCATACCCTCATTTTGTGATCATGTATAAAATTTATAGATACAGATTTCTCGTGAGCTTTTGTATTGTCTATTGTAAGTAGCATCCAATTACCATGATGCTGGACATTCGTAACTCGCGGAAATGGACGTGCAACAGCTTATCTCTCTGGTCAGATTCAAGAATTGTCAATAAGATGCACAAGATTTTTGATATGTTTGTTTGCTGGATGTGTTAAATTGGTTCCAGTTTTGTAACACTCCTATGTTTGCTTTCTTGTACCATCAATTACTCAGTCTACTATATCTGTATGGATTTCAGCACATGTATAGTTAGCAATAAGTATGCATATTGTTAATTCATGTGTAGTATCTCCTAGCTACGTACATATACATTGAGAAGGTGAATGTGCCACATTTCCAAAAGTTAAGGCGTGTTTCTAGTGAACAGTGGAATTTTAAAAACTGCTCCAATGAATTTGCAATTTGGAAAGGAGACAGATAATTGAAGGATCTTAGGAGGGTAAATGGGGTAAATGGGGCACAAATAAGCAGATTAATGAGTGGCATGAATAAATTAACAATTAAAGAAGGAAGTCCATACAGGATGGTGGAAGAAATTAAACAACTGCTTTTTTAGATGAAGAATGATCAATAGCGACTCCCCTGATTCTCTGTTTATTCCATATGTTCAGTTGCCAGAACATTATTAGGGACGTAAGTTATTTGGTCCATCCAGTTGATGCTGGTATTAATGCTTCTCTGAAGTATCTTGCCATCTTTACTTATCTAAATTTTTGGAGTAACCTTTTATTCCCTTCTCACTCAACCTCCTCTTGAATGCATCAATGTTCTTCACTTTCTGTGGGAGTGATTTCCACTTTCTCACCACTCTCTGGATATAAAATGATATTCTGAATTCCATTATATTGTTGGTTGTTTTTTTTTCCTCTTTCCACAAGTGGTAATGTTCTGCCTGCATCCACTCTATCAAAACCGTTCATCATTTTAAAGACCCACAGTCTTCTATTATTAAGTGAAAAAAAATGAACTTTCTTCATGCTTCCCAGATTTGTATACCTTCATGTTTCTGCATCGTCTCCAATGCCACCTCATCTTGTTAACAGCATGATCACTAGAATTGTATACAGAACAGTTGTAAATGGAGAAGTTTGATACAAGATTAGCATTACTTCCATACAATTACATTGCTCACAACAAATCTTAGTGAATGGGTAGCTGTACTTATGACATTGTTAATCAGTGCTATAACTTCTAGTGATTGGTGTATTTATTTTCTGAGATCCCATTAGTTCTTCTTTCCCAGCTAGAACTCTATCTTCTAAGCAATAAGTGAATATGAAAATATTTTTATTTCACTTACATCTTAATAATGAAGTCGATCCTGTGAGGATCTGCTGCAGAAATATGAGTTTCATTTATACTGAGAATGCAACATTGTCAACTGCTCTTAAAGTTATTTTTCTTATTTTATTTTATTGTTTATACTGCTAAATCTCTGCTGTTTCATTATTTCTATTATCCAATATTTCTTCCTGAAAGGAAAGGCGAAATAACACATGACAAGTTCAAAGCCACATGAGGACTTCCATTCCCCTCAACATAAACCAAAGTGCATCCATGTTAAATTGGGCAATAGGGGGTTCAGCAAATTCAGATTCACTAGAGACATTTGCCAAAGCTAAGCCTTCTGCTACAAACAGGCAATAATTTCTGTATAAAGCCACAGATAGGGGCTATTAAACCTACAAGCACATTTCAGCTACTCTGAATTTGGGGCTAATTCCTTTTGTCACTGGGAATATTGTGATGAACAACCATTTAGCATTACATAGATTTAGGAATCAAATAACTTCATGTTCTGTTCATGTTCAAATAACCTCATTATATTTACCTGTAGTATGCTCTGCTTGACCATAAAGTGTTTTGGGTACCCTGATGAGACAAATAGAATATATAAGTAAAGCTTCTGTCTAAATCCAGAGTTTCTATTTTCTCATAGCCTAGACCATTAAGTAAAATGACTTGTTGATCACCCCTGTGTTCATCCCTTTAAGAATAAACTCAGGTCAGATTTCAGTGTGCATATTCACAACGTGCGGTACATAATGCAAAAAGAGGCAGTGGGGAAATATCATAACATTAGACATAATTTTCCAATGTAAAGGAACATGCTCTTGATTTATTTCTCTGCAATAGCAATGGGTCTTCTACTCATTCTTTATCTACTTGCATGAATATTTATATTATACTTTATCATCATAAATGTCCCAAAACACTTCACAAGAGGAAGCCTAAGACACACACCAAGAGCTAGGGGAGAAGTGATTGTAAGTCTAACCAAAAGATGAGGTATTTAAGGAACATTTTGGGGTAGAAAAGTGATAGAGCAAGTAGAGGAGCTGCCTCAAAACTTCAATGACGTAGGTTCAGTCCTGATCTCAGGTGTTCTTCATCTGGAGTTTGCGCATTCTCCCTGTGATCAAGTGTTTCTCTGTTGCTCCTGTTTCCTTCCACATCTCACTGTAAATTGGTCCCAGTGTGGTAGGTGAATGGTAGAACTTGGAAGGAGCTGAGGGAATCTTGAGAGTATAAACTAGAATTCGTGTAATTAGATGCTTGATGGTTAGCTGAAAAGCCTATCTGTGTGCTATATGACTAAGAGAAGAATAAAGGTTTGAAATAGAGATACTTCATGTGAGAATTATAGACCCAAGAATAAGTATGGTTGGGGTGATAGGGGTGGCTTGGGCACAAAAATTAGAATGCATATAAATAACTTTGAAGTATTCGTCCTATATCGGCATTTTTCTTATATTCAACCTCTTTGCCCTTCTCATTAAATTTTGATGTATTACCTGATATAATTTGAATTTTCAATTCTGATTCTGAAGTAAAATGTAGCCTCAACCTATATGTAGGTGGCTCTATAAATGTCACACAAACATCTTAAATATTAATAAAACCAAGAAAACCATCTTGTTGTATTGTTAAAAATTTCTTAAATTAATTACTTTCAAACTAAAATCAGTTTAAAAGCATGTCATACAAAATCCAGGCATGATAGCCAGAATCCCCTAAAGCAGAGCAGCTAGCATTTTATAACCATGATATCCACCTCTTGCTTCAAAACTAAATTACTCAATTCATCATATTATCATTTGTACATCTCTATCTTTGTAATCATTCCAACATGAAAATGTATCTAAATTTCTTTACAATTATTCATCCAAATCTATACAATTTGGATGAAGTCCACTGGGCATTATGTGAAAACTTTAAATAATCAATGAATTGAAAAGAAATGCAAGTTGCAATGTGAATCAATGTTCAACTCTCCACATTCAATAAAGGATATAGTATCACTGAAGAAGATATAAGAGTACATTCTGGGAATATAAGAAATGGGAGAAGAATATGTAAGAATTCAGATATGTAACACTACATTTTCCTCTACTATACAGGAGAAAATCCAAGTTACCGAGAGTGCAATGTGATAACATTGGTTTTGGATGGAGCCACAGGTTTCCAAGTATTTGCTGTCATCTATCCCACTTATGTGGATGGACCTATCTTATTATTAGATGGCATGCAATACAATTATGATAATATAAATTGAATGATGCTAATGCAAAAGGCATCTGCCTTTGGACATCACAACCTACGCTATTGATTTTTATTTTTGTAAAATGCCTTGTTCTTGAAGTTGTGCTATTTAAAAGGAGTTTCCATGAGCAGTCCCAGTTCCAGAATGAGCACCCTACTGTGTTAAGTTGTCTTTAGCTTTATTGCTTACTTGATTTTCCAACATTCTTATCCACTTCCTCCTTGAAAATCTCTCCTTGGGTAAATTGATTCTCCCAAGCTCAAATCTCTGTCCCTGAACTCAAAGCCAATCACCGAGAACGCTCACTTGTCAATTACATTCACCTCAGCCACCAATCACTAAACGCAAGTCCTATCTTGTTCCAGACACCCACTCACACTTCCCATTAGCCAATCTGATCCATTGACTCACCAGCCACAACAGACCAATTGCATGCTTCTTCACAATGAAGCAGGTAGCTGACTCTCAATCTGCTCCATGTTTTCTGTCCATACTCCACACCCACTGCTGGACCTTTCTCTCTTTGACCACCTGTACCAAACTCAATCAGATTTTACCTGAAATTCCTTACATGTTCTGTACTGACATAACAACTAAAGTAAAAATTTTCCTTTCTTAAGACAAATTGACTGTCACTCTGATGCAACTAGACCTGAATGTTTGCAGGATTTTCTGTTTTTATTTTAGACTTACAGCATCCACAAGTTTATTTTGATTTTCGATCAGTTTTATTCAACACAATACGTGTGGAAAACTTGATGAGAGGATACTAATTTGTTGTTTATGCAGAGGCTCTGGAGGTACAGTAACTCACCTGAAAACTGTTTTATTTTAAATTTTAATTTATTTTATTGTCATCACTGGCAAGAACAGCTTTTATTGTCCATCTCAAATTGTCCTTGAGAGGTTGATAGTGAGCCAGTGCATTTGTGATGAAGATACCCCATAGTGCTTTGGAAATGGGTTCTAGGGATTATAACACAGTGACAGTGAAGTATGTGTGTACCTTGTATGGGAGACCAAAATAAAAGGTATTTGTGTTGCCTTTATGGCAGTTATTTAGTTTATAATATTTTCGCTTAGTAATTCATTTGTTAGTATTTTCTAGTTAGAATTAGAATTGTTTAAGGTATATTCATTGCCTGTAAAATATATTGGCATGCGAAGACATCACATCCGGTTTTGCCGCGTCTTGTGGGAAAATACCGGTTTGGGATCAACACAAGGGCGGGGGCTCGCACGAGGCAGATCCAAGCAAGAAGTTGTTTGTAAGCATTAGAAATCACAGTGAGAGCAACGCTGTAAGTTAATAAATAATTGGTATGTTGAATTAAAATGTTAACGCCGATCCTGTTAAAAGTAACGACAGTCGATAATGTTTATGTTTTCGTTAGTTAAAGTGTTGCGGATAGTTTGCATTGAAGTGTATTTAGAGCGGTCCATGGCGCTGGCTGTATGCTGCACTTTAATGTAATGTAGTTATAGTTTACTTTTACAAGTATTTACAATGTAAATGTGATATCAAGAAGGGAACAAATACTGTATCAATCTTGTATTGTTTTATCAACCGTTTTCACCATATGTTAATGTGAAGAGTGAACAGTAAATGGTTAATCTTACTGCGACCTTGTTTCATTGACTACGGTTTATCTCGGCGTTTAATTCGGCGTTTCATTACACCCGAGCAAGAATGCTACAGTATTCTTGCACATTTTGTACTTCTTGAAAATTTTGCATTTGGGAAATACTATCAGGGGAACCTGAGTGAGAAACTTCAGTGCCCATTTCGTAAATGGTACATACTGGATTTATTTTTTGGAATGGGAAGTGGTTTATTCTTGTCACCTACCAAAATACAGTGAGAAGCTTAGTTTTGCAAGGCATCTATACAGATAATTTCAAGGCATAAGTAAATTGAGACAGTACAAGTATGAAGCAATAACAAAATGCAGAATATGGGATGCAGTTAGAGTTAATAACCGTGTAACAGTGAGGGAAGGAAAAATGTCTGGGATTGTTTAATTGCTTTGTCATATATGGTGTTGGACAGTTTGAGAATATACACTCATTCAGACAAATCCATCACCTCCTAACTTCCACATTGTAGATGGCAAAGAATCTTTGAGATGTTAAGAGGCAAGTCACTCAGTGCAGGGTCCTCAGCCTCTAATCTGTTATTATACTTACACTTTTGTTTATGTGGGTCGTCCACCTGTGTTTCAGGTCAATGGTGATCCACCAGCTATTGCTGGTGGTGGGGTTGATGATGGTAATAACATTGAATGCGAAAACTCCCTGGTTAGGCTCTCTTTTACTGAAGATAATTATTGTCTGCTCTGGTGTAAATGTTTCTTCCCAGATATCACCCCCTGCTAAAGATCATAATGCTTTGTCTTCTGAAGAGCTACTTTTGGAATGGAGCATCCACACTTCTGACAAGGTCAATAGTGAAGTATCTAAAGATGGTTCGACCCAGCACTAAGAAACTCCTTCAACTATGTTATTGTGCCAGAATGATAGCATTCCAAAAAAAGTATAATTACCTTCCTTTGTACAGGACCACAGAAGTGATGAGTTCTGGGACTATATCATTCTAGCAAACTCCAAACTGTGACTAAATTATTGGTGAGTAGGTGTCATACTGTCAATGGCAACTTCTGCCATTTTACTGATGATTGAGAAGTAACTGATTAGACTGTAATTAGCCAGATTGAATTTGTCCTGCCTGTTTTTATGAACAGGCCATATCTGGGCAATTTTCCATACTGTTGGGTGAATGCCAGTGTTTTCTTTGAAGCACCATAAAGCATGATCATAAAAAAAAACAACTGATTAACATCTGTGATACTGCTTTAGATTGAAATTTTAGTCAATTGTGCTTGGCAAGTGAACCCAAACAGATCTCAATACAAACAAACCACCTTTGAGTTGTTGAATATCATTGGAATGTCATGTTATTGAGTAAATCTCCCTGCAACAGTAGCTGGCTGTAAAGGAGTGAAACAAATTTGCATTACTGACCCTTTATCTTCCTCACAGCATTTGACAATACAGTGTGGATTAATATTGTTTTAAATGCTGTATTATTCATTAGCTTCACCATATCACATCACACTGCAGGCATATATGGTTTCCATATTTCACATTTCACTGTTTTTTATAGAAAGCTTTAACCAGGTGAGGATTTTTCTAAACGTACCCAGAGATTATTTTAAGTTTTTAAACATTCAAAGCTTGTCTATTTTCACCTCCAATGCAGTTATCTGATAGTGAAACCTGTCATTATAATTAAAGATCGAATATTATTGTGTGTCTCACAGGATCATTCTGTATCTGCCAGTGCAGTGGGCATCTATTTGAGCTGACAGAAAATTAATGGTAAATCTACTGTTTTAATATTTAATTGACTGTTATGAAGTTGAAATTTGTACTAAAGTATTCAAAGGCAAAATTATTAATGAATTCTCTAATAATGGAGTTTCAGTGAATGCAGATTATTTTACCAAACGGCCAAGGAGTTGACAAATGCCTAAATCCACTACTGAATAATATTTCATGCACTTGGTATGTAATTCGGTCAGCTGTGAGAGCCCAGTCTCAACTGCGTCAAAGTGAAAACTGGATGCTCTTTTGTATGGTACAAAGAAAGGGCCATGGCAGACCTCGTGGTAAGGCCATCCCAATAGCCAATTTTACTACATTAACAACTCTCTATAACCAGTGTCTGGTGTCATCTAAGATTCAAGATGAAGCCTCATAAAAATGTGCCTATGTAGCTTTTATTACCAATAAAGTTTAGGCATCAAGTTCTCCGAATAATTTGTTGCTCATTCCATGCATTTGGTTGAAACAATGAAGAACGCTTTCATTGACCGGATGGGTTGCTTGAAACTGAAGGATGAGTTTCATTGAATTGCTCACCATGGTCTGGAAATGGAGATACAAGAGACTCATTGTGTCAGGCAGCATTTATAGAAGGAAATAGACAGTCAATATAATGGGTCAAGACCCTTTGCCTACCTGGACCTGGTTGATCAACTAATCCTCTGGTCATGTTGCTGTCCAGTGTCAGAAATCCAGCCTCCAGGACCCTACTGAAAAGTGCAAACACCACCCCTAAGCCATCCTCCAGTTTCCCCTTTCAAGTGCCTTCTAGGCATCTTGTTGCAAAGAATATTGAGCAAAGTGGCTCATCTGCCACACATCTGCCACATTGGAATCCACTCTACCTTCACGATCATCCTCCATCTCTCACCTCCTCATCCCCACCTAGCTCCATCTGGCCATTATCTAACATTGCCCCTAGGTTTACCTATCACCTCCTAGATCTCGGCTTCTCTTCCCTTTACACTGGCTGTGCTCCTTTAGGTTTGATGTAAGGTCTCACCTAAAACGTCAATGATTCATTTTCCTCCACAGATGCAATCTGACCCACCGAGATCCTTCAGAAGTTTGTTTTTCTTTTGCTCAGATTCTGCCATCTGCAGTCTTGAGTCTTCCGTTTCAGGTTCAAGTTCCATTTCATGACTTGAGCATGTAGTTGATTTCACAGATCATTAGAGTCTAGAGTGCCACTTCATCAGGAATGTTGAATTCTGAGAGAGACATTAACCCAACACTGTCCAACACACCCTAACCCTAACCCTAACCCTAACTTTTAAATAAAAAGTTTGGGTAAATAAAAAATTGGGTACTTTTAAATAAAAGTACCCAATGCATTCTTCAAGTGAATTCTCCGGTTTAAACTCACTGCTGAAGCTCAGCGACTGTTTTCTGGTGGCAAAGAAAACAAAGAAAATAACTGAATACTTCATTAATCACACATTTTCTGCTAAATGATCACTGAAAACTAATAGACTGTAACTTCCCTGTCAGAGTTGAGCTTTTGTGTGGCCCGGCATTTTTGCAAGGGGAAGTGAAGTCTCAAAGGTGCAGGACAACTGTGGCATGGTGTGTACGGGCTGAATCAAGGTGGTGAGGTCCAGGCCGGAGAGTGGGGAATGAGCCAAAGTTTGGGCATTTCTGGAGTGAGAATGGAGGCAATTCGATTCAGCAGAACTGAGGCAAGGCAAGCGGAAGCAAAGCAAAATTGAGGCAGCGAGGCCTAGACCTGGGCCTGAGAGCAAGGAAAAACCCGAGGTTTGATCGATTCAAGCGCCGAGCCAAATTGGAAAAGTTGGGTATGGGCTGAACTGAGGTAGCAGGACACCAGCCTGAGAGCGTATTGAAGCGGCGGGGTCCTAGTCTGAGAGCAAGATCTGGATGACTTAAGTGCCCGGCCAGACTGAAGAAGATGGAGTGTCGAGACCGGAGGTGAGGCACAGTCCAGTTCAAATTGTTGCTCCACAAGGTTTACTTTTCTCTGTGCTGAACTTAACTCATTACTCCATGAGGTTTACTCATCTCTGCACTGCTGAACCGTGGCTGTGGCCTGTAACTATCACAGTGTGAACGCACTTTTGTGAACTTCAACGTCTAAACACTATTTGCTTAATTCTATTGTTTGCACATTTTTTTCGTTTTTTTTCTCTTCACATTGTGAGACTGTCTTCTTTTGGGTTTCTTTGCTTTGTGGCTGCTTGTAAGAAGACACATCTCAAGGTTGTATAAAGTATACATACCTTGATATTAAATGAACCTTGACTTTGACTTTGAGTTCTCTTGGTGACCTTCCCAACTTTCTGTTTTAGCTCACTTAACCAACTGGTTAATCCATCTGTTAGAGGTTTTTGCCGAATTACCCATAATATACAAGTTGAAAACTGTCATTCAGCCCATCTAGTCCACTGCTGAAGTTTATATTTCATCTATGCTGGCTGTTCGATGTCCATAGGCATCTCATCTCTCTTTTTAAATATTGTATAACAAAAGCTCTACGCCAGTCCTCTGGCACCATAAGACTTTCTGAAGAATGAATAAATATGTATCATAATGCTTCTGCTCTCTCTTCCCTGGATTATTTTAAAATTCATGGATCAATCTAGGCCAGTGTTTTTTTTACATCTTTTGAATTTGATTCATTTATTTAATATTCTACCTCTTTGTATTTTAAATGGTTATATCATTCTGAATCTTATCTTCTGACAATCTCTACTTGATCTCTCATCCTGCCAACTACTGAAACAAAGTAATTTCTTAAAATTTCTGCAATTCCTCTATAACTTTACCTTGTTCATTCGTTAGACACTCCACTACTGACCCTGTGTTTTCTTTTAATTTACATGCTTTTGGTATACTTTAATATTTGGTTTGATAATTCTTGATCATTGAAGGCCATAGTTGATCCCAACCCTCTTATATGTTTTTATACAGAGTACTGTTCCAAAGTCTTAGGGATATGTATATAGGGTGTGCCAAAGACTTTTGCACAGTATTTTAGTAATTTTATGTACTGCACTGCACTACCGTCACACAGAAAAACAAATTTTATGACATATGTGAGCGATGATAAACCTGATATTGATATGGGTCTCTGTTGCGGACTGAGAATGGGAAGGGTACAGGGAGATATCAGATTTAATAGTCTGTAATAATCAGGCTTGTTTTAACTATCCTGCTTAAACATTGGTACCACATTAACCACTCTCCACTCTTCCAGAATCTCACCTCTGTAGCAAAAATCTCTGTGAGGGCCTCCACAATCTCTTAGCTAGCTTCCCACAAAGCTTAAAGAATAATCTAGGTCATGTCCTGGGAATCTTTCCACCTTAAGTGCTCTAATACCTGCTTCCTGTTAATTTGTATGAGGTCCAAAGCAATACCATTCATTCCCCCCATTTTTTGGTCTTCATTGTTTTCTCCAAAGTAAAAACTGAAGAGAGATATTTATTGAACATCTCGCCCATTTCTTTTGGTTCCATTCACAGCCAACTACATTGATCTTCAAGGGGAATTATTTTCTCCCTACCCACTCTTTTACCCCTAATATACCTATAGATTCTCATATCCTTTTTGCTTACTCTCCCTATTTCTCTCTGAAGTGCTTTCCTACACTTCATGTATTCATGAAGAGACTCACTAGTTCTTTACGTTCCTTATGTGCAGTATATGCCTCCTCCTTTTTTATTAATTAGAGCCTTGATATTTCTCATGTAGGCCCTGAAACATCAATGATAAGCATCTAAGAGCTTTCTACTGGGCAGACAATCCTTTCCCACAAACAGTCTTAAACAATCAGCCACTAAAGGATTCCTCCTAATGGAACCAGGAATTACTCTGCACCAGTTCAGAATTTTAACCTGTGAAATAGTTGAATCTTCTCCAAAACTGTTTTAAAACTAATAGAATTTTGTTCACTAGACCCAAAGTGCTCACTCACAGACACTTCCACATTTTCCCAGGAGGGCGCCCAGTGTTGCTCCCTCTCGAGCAATTTCCTCTGTATATTGACAAAGGAAACTTTCTCGGACACTTTTCACAAATTCCATTCCATCAAGCCTTTTACAATATGGTTAACCCAGCCAATATTAGAAATATTGAAATCTCCCATTAATGCTCCCCTATTATGTTTACAATTACCTTAGCTGCAAACTTGCAACATGTCTGTTCCACCAATTCCCTCTGACTATTGATGGATGGGGTTACAATACAATTCCATCAGAGTGACAACCTCCATCTAGTTACTAACTTCTACTCACATGGACTCATAGGATGATTCCCCAAGAATATTCTCCCTAATGACAAACGTTATTATAACCAGGAAGGCAACTTCCCCTCCTCTCTTAATTGCACCTCTATCACAACTGTAGCATCTGTATCCTGGAAAAAAAGGGGTATGAGGTTTCTAAAAGTAGATACATAGGTTTACTGTAAAGTGTTAAGAGTTTTAGAGGCATTTGAGAATGGACTATTTTTACCCAGAAGCAATTTCCTGAGTGGTGGGAAGTATGTTCCCCTCATTCAATTACAAGAAACTTTGCAAGAAGATTCAGAGATTGAAAGATTCAAAGTACACTTATTATAAAAGTATGTATGCAGTACAGTCGTCCCTCATTATCCACGGGGGGGGGGGGTGGGTTGGTTTCAGGACACCCTGCGGATATCAAAATCTGCGGATGCTCAAATCCCTTATATAAAATGGCATAGTATTTGCATATAACCTACGCACATCCTCCCGTGTACTTTAAATCATCTCTAGATTACTTATAATACCTAATACAAAGCAAATGCTATGTAAATGGTTGTTATACTGTATTGTTTAGGGAATAATGACAAGAAAAGAAAGTCTGTTCATGTTCAGTAAAGATGCAGCCATCATAGCTCTTCTGGAAACGCTAATGCTGCCTCAGCATCAGCCGATGCCGATTTCCCCGTGATCTTTAAGTTCTTGAGGCTGTAGCGCTTTGCATAGCTAGCCAGCCAACCCTTACTAGTCTTAAGCTCCTTCCTCTCACTCACAACACAAGTAGCGAAAGAACACGAGGCGAACAATGCTCAAACAATGAGTGCTGGAGAGAGACTGAGGATCTGTGAAATGGTGGGAGGCTACAGCAGGGTATGCCTACAAATCACTTCATTCGCGTGGATTCAGCGTAGTGCTTGGCACGCGGCAAATTCAAGTTTTGCTTCTTGGAACTTACTGGAATTTTTTTTGAATATTTTCGACCTGTGGTTGGTTGAATCCATGGATGTGGAACTCGCGGATACGGAGGGCCGACTGTATACAACTCTGAGATGTATCTTCCCACAGACAGCTTTGAACCCGTTCAAAGAAAAGTGAAAAAACACAACATATAAAACATGAAACTGCAACTCAAGCAGTCCAGGAATATTCAGACCAGCCCAGTCCAGTTCAATCTAGCGCCACACCGGCCGCCGACTGCAGACCCAGTGCTAGTCCGCTCTGATCAAAACTGCACAAAACAGCAATCAGAAACACAGCAGAACGTGAAACCCAGAATCCAATCCACAAGTGCGCTGATTAAACCTTTCACATCTGGTACCATCCTCCAGCAACACCAAGTGAGAAGGTGAGAGAGGCAATTAACGCAGGCACTTTCCTACATTAGGACATAAAAGACTATGAACCAAGTTGATGTAAATGTAATTAGTATGATATGTACTTGATGATTGACATTGACGTCATGGCTGAAGGACTTCTTTCTATGTTGCATGGCCCTTTGACTCTATATCTGGGATAGGATGGAGACCAACAGGGAATAAATAATACACCGTGATAATGGTGGCTGAGAGAGGGTGGTGAAGGCAGCTGTTAAAGCTGCTCCATACGCAGGAACTGGCAATAGATGGAAAGAAAGAAAAACTATGCTTCAACTATTGTGAACAGCAGCTATTGCTGGAAATCTGAGATAAGAAGAGAGTCAGCAGGTGAGTCAGCATCTAGTGAGGGATGACGGACTTAGTTCAAAAGGTTATGCAAGTTGTGCAATGAACAGAAGGAACTCAAGAAGTGTGATGCAAGCTGTGGCCGGTGCTTGTACAAAGTGGAAAGTTGACGACCTGAAATTGTTGGCTTGGTCAGTGAGGACAAAAGGCTGTGGCTTGTCTGCTTGGAAGGTGAGATGCTTTTACACAAGCTTCCACTGAGGGCAAACAATCTGCTGGATGAACTCAGCAGGTTGAGCAGCATCTGTAAGGAGAGAACAATTGTTGACATATCAGGTCAAAACCTTGCATCAGGACTGCATTCCCTGGAATACTGTCAGAAATCAAGAACCAAAGATGTCAAAATGACAGTGGGAGGAGAATTGAACGAACAGTATTATAAAACATTTAACACACAAACAGATCATTTGGATCATCTGTATCAGTTGAGAAGAAAAGCTAATTGCATATTATACCTCCCAGCAGTATGCCTTTGGCCTTGCAGATCACTACTGTTCAAGTACTGTTCAAGTAGATCTAAGTACTGATCAAATATGAGGAGGGTTACTACTGTAGCTATACCAACCTTTCCGGAAATGAGTTGCAGACACCACCACCCTCTAAACTACAAAAAAAAATTCATTTTCTTCCAATCATTTGACCAAATTCTTTAAATCTATTCCTGTAGTTTAACTTTATTTATTTATTTATTTGTTTGTTTGTTTGCTTATTTGTTTGTTTAGAGATACAGTACGGTAACTCAGGAAAGCTTTCCTCAATCCTACTCAGCTTCCCTCATTTACCTCTTTTGCTGGTACAGTACATCAATGACCTACAGAATAGAAAGTTTCACTATTCTTCATGCCAGTTTTCACCCTGTTCATTTCCATGTGATGTACCATCAGCTCATTCCCTCCCTTTCTTGTTCTCCTTTGTCTTTAGTTCAGGTGAAAGGTTAACAGCCTTTACTCATTACAGTGCATAGATGCACAGTATTTCCTTCAACCCTGCTTCCTGCTTCTCAGATCCATTTCTTTCTATTTCTCTAACAACGGCATTTTGGTATTTATTTATTTAGAGATACAACACAGAAAAGGCCATTCTGGCCCTTTGAGATGCACCGACCAGCAACCCCTGACAACCTTGATTTAACCCTAACCTAATTATGGAATAATTTACAATGACCAATTAACCTACCCAGTACATCTCCAGACTGTGGAAGGTAACTGAAGGACCCAGAGAAAACCCCCACATTCCATGAGGAGGATATACAAAGACTCTTTACAGAGGATGCCAGGACTGAACTCCGACCTCTGACACCCTGAGTTGAAATAGTGTCCCACTAACTGCTACGCTACCATGACATCTTCCACACGTAGGTGACTTCCTTTATTGACAATTGTGATTTCCTCTCCAAGTGGTTGACAAAATTCTCAAGCATGTATGTTCCATTTCCCATCACTTTTAGACTCTTCCACTCTCCTCCAATCCTGAACAAAGATGGATTTCCCCTTTGTCATCACCTTCCACATCACAAGTCTCTGCATTTCAACTGATCTTCCACAAAATTTAACTCTTATGTTGACAACATTTACACCATCCTCACTCCTTCCTTTTCAACAACCTGAAGGAACCATTACTTTGTAGATGCTCTGATTTACTCATCTATCCACGCTCATTCTGCTTCTCAGGATATCTTCCCATGGAACTGCAGGAGATGCAATGCTTGTCTGTTTGATCATCTCCCTTCCTGTAGTCATGTTCGAAAATCACCTTCCAAGTTACTTGTACTTAATTTAATGTAGAGCAATAGCTGCTCATGATGTGGTCCCATTCTGTTGGCCTAAACTAGCCCAGAATGGGTGAATGATTTGCAGATTATCTGTTCAATCAGTGTGCATCCATTTGTTTGACGTCATTCTATCCTACTCTGTCCTGGTCTTTTCAAACTGCTACACTTACGCAGTCAATATAATCCTAAGAAATAACACTGCATCTCCTGATTAGGTACATTGCTGCCTTTTGAAATCAACATTGAATTCAGCAATTCCAGATAGTCATTCTAGCTTGCATCTCACATTTCCATTTATCAGTTTTCTCTCTATCTTTAGATAATTTCAGCTTTTATTTTCCTCTCCCAAATTACACTTGATCCAGACATTTCTTGTCACTCGCTAGTCTTTACCTCTGTCATTCAGCTTAACCCATGACCACATGTGTCTGTCAATGACTGCTCTCTTCCATCCCATTCTGAGTTCTCTCTGACCCTCAACACTTTCTCCACAACTTCAAACTTCAGTTTTGACGGAAGGTCATCGACATGAAAAGTGAACTCTCTTAACGTCTCTGCAGAGGCTGCACTTTCCACTATTTCCTGACTTTATTAAACAATTAAGTTTTTAACAGTGGCCCAGTGGTAGCATAATTGCCGTGCTGAGTCTACTGAAAACAGGTTCATCAATTGCAAAGACCCATGCATAAAATCCTGGCTTATTTTCTAGTGATCACAGAAAAAAATGCAAGATTACTTAGGAGATATTATCTTTAGGGTGAGTTATTTAACCAAAATCCACTCTATTATCTTTAAGGTGCACAAAAGCTAGTTTAACACCATTCAGATTGGACTTTCTCCAATGCTCTGACAACACAGGCTTGCAGTATGTTTAAAGCAGATTATCCAGCATTTTATATAATTTCTTTATATTAACAACTTATTGCCCACAAATTGGCTTTCTTACTTTATACCAATAGCTAAACTTGAAAGGCTCTTAATTGATTTGGAATTTGTAGCTGCAAGTTCCATTTCTTTTTATATAGCAGTCTTGTTGATGCACATCAGTTTGCTATTCTTAATATTATTCCTTTTTGCATTTGTCTGGCACTTGGCATCTTTACAACAGCTTTACAAATGATTGTAAGTTTTCACTTGCAAATGTCAAGTGTCACTAAGAGCTGTCACTGTAACATAAAAGAGATTGCTAATAACATTATAGTAGCTGGATTCCTGACTTTTAATGTGACATTTTCTGAACAAAACAACTGAACTTAGTGCAGAAATAAGAGTCATTTCTCTGTGTACTTCAGTAACTGTAATACTGTTTGTGTCTGAATCTAATGGCAGGGTGAATATTCAGTTAAGGCTGTGTTGATCTTGATTTGCCTGCAGTTGTACTGGTCTGCATTTCACTGAGTCAGTTGCAGAGGCAACTATACAAATGCAAGGAAGGATATAATTACTCCGTTGCAAGTCAAATAAAATTTATCAAAGTGTGATTTTGTACATGCTCTTTTTCTAGCAACTTTTGACTCTATTAAACAATTCAGTTATTAGCAACACTCAGTCATAGCATGCTGTTACTTTGAGTTTGCTGAAACATCATTGGTTCAAGGACAATTCCAGAGACCCATGCATAAAATCCCAACTGACTGTCCATTGCAGCTGTTTTTGATATCAGTCACACAGACTTCCCTCTGACTTCGGAAGAGGAAATGATGTCATTGGCTAGTATGGCTTGCATGAACAGCTGAATAGAGAACTCAGCCAGTTCCATCACAGGCATGGCTCTCCCCACTGAAGACATTTACAGGAGACATCATCTCCTGTAGCATCCATCATCTGGAACCCCCACCATAAACACAATGCCCTCTTCTCGATAATGTCATCAGGCAGGAGGTACAGGAGGCGGTAGACCCACATCTCAAGTTCAACAACAGCTTCTTACCCACTGGATCAGGTTTTTAAATCAACATGAAAAATCCTAACAGTGGCTCAGACTCTATTTCTTTATTCTGTCTCTCAATTTGCATTTGTTGTTTGTTTCATTTACATTTATGTGAACCTATGTTTGTTCTTGTCTTGTATTGTGATGCTACTGCAAGAGTCTAATTTTCATGGCATTTATACCCAGTGTATGAATGTTATGACAGCAATAAACTTCAACTTGAACTTACAGAAAATAAAACTGTAATGTACATTAATTTCTACATAGGATATAGCCGTTGTCATCAAGGCCGGCATATATTGACCACCCTCACTTTGTGATGGTGCATGGTTTTCTTGAATCATAATAATGACTATACTTTGTTAGGAGTTCCAGGACATTTGTCACATCACCAAATACTCCAGCGAAAAGTTAAAGAGAGAACTCAGTGCCCACAGTGTTAAGGAAGAGAATGGCTCAGTAGCAATCTCACAGATGGATTCAGTGAGGATCTGCAGATCCTTACATGCTAGTCTGTATGACAGAAAGACCACTATAACAAGCGGCAGAGTCTGGACCAGCCACTGACCCCGGAGGGCTGACTGGCTCCATCTATTACTTTGACCTGAATAAAACTCCCGGAAGTGATTGCTTACCAGCTGAGTTGTACACAGTACTGTAGGACTGGATGGTCCCAGACCTGCTGGAATTGTACAATGTTATGCTTCTAGCTGAAAGCATGTCAGACTCCGAGGAAGGGTGTCATTACCCTCATCTACAATCAGAAGAGGGAAAGAGATGACATCAAAAATTGGAGACCCATTTCACTGTGGAATATAGACTATAAGGTATTGTCCAAAGCCACTGCCAACAGGGTCAAGTCTGTTCTGGGACAGATGATCCACCTGGACCAAACCTATGCTGTACCTGGCAGGAAGATCTTTGGTAGCCTCGTGCTGCTCAGGGACATCATCGCCAACGTGCAGGTCAGGTAGGTGGACCGCTGCTTGGACCAGAAGAAAGCCTTTGATGTCACATCCGTATGTGGTGAACATACTCTCGGAAATGGGATTTGGGGAGGGAATCGAGAATTGGATTCAACTGCTCTACACAGACATCTATGGTACACTCTGAATCAATGGGTAGGAAACAGATGGCTTTCCCAACAAGACTGGAGTCATGTTGCATTGTTCACACTCCCCTGTCTTGTTTGTGTGCTGTATAGAACCCTTTGCCGAGCCATCTGGAAGGACGAGTGCATAGAAGGACTGACGCTGCTGGGCGGTGGAGCTAACAAAGTGAAAAGCTCCCTATACATTGAAAATGTCACCATCTTCTGCTCAGATCCAAAGTCAGTTCACAGATTGATCACCATCTGTTATCAGTTTGAGTTGACATTAGGGGTCAAGGTTAACTACACAGAGAGCAAGGCCGCGCTCTTTGGCAACTGACCTGAACAATCCAGCCAGTGTCCCCTTCAACATCGGGTCTGATTGCGTGACGGTAATGGGAATCTAGTTCAGAGGGGCTGAGGCACATAACAAGAATTGGCTGGAGTGGACTGGGAATGTAAAGCAGAAATTGAGACTGTGGGGAGGGTGCTCCCTATCAATAACTGGAAGAAGCTGGTCAAGGTGCAAGGTGCTCTCACAGTTGCTGTACCTGTCACAGGTGAGGCCCATTCCCTGCTCCTCCAGCCTGGGAATCACGCAAGCGGTCTTCAGGTTAATCTGGGGATCCAAAATGGATTGGGTCTGACAGGTCACAATGCACAAGACCCTGGACAATCGGGGCAAAATGTACCCAATGTCACGCTCAATCTGATGACCACCTTCACATGTGGGGGTATCAGGCTGTGAGTGGAACCTAAATGCATGGACACCAAGTACCATTACATGCCAAAGTTCTATCTATCCCCAGTGTAGTGAAGGATGGGCCTGGCCCATTGCCGTGCAACATCCCATTCAGCTAGACAGGCAGTACTATCTGTCTTTCATTGAGAAGTTTTTCTTGACCAACATCTTTGACTACAAGTCCATCAGGCAGTGGTCAACATGAAAGGTCCAACAGACACTGCAGGAGAAGGACAATGTTTACCAGACTGCAGCAAAGGTACTGTCCAGACCATCTGGCAGAATGCCTCATTGCCAGGCCTCACCAACAAGCCTCACCAACAGGCACCAAGACTAGCCTTGCTGGCGGTGAAAGGGACACTTCCAGTCAGATCTTTCCTGCATGTCCAAGCATTATCCCACAGCGTGCTACCTGCGGTGGGACTAGTGGGAAAGAGACTATGGCTCACCTCTTTGTGGACTGTGGGTTTGCAAAGAGGGAGTGGAGAAAGATGAAATGGCCTGTGTCATGGTTCATTCCGAGCAGCTCTGTGACAGAAGACCTTCTGATCCACGGGCTGTTCCCAGAGACCCACATGGAGATAAACATCGTGATGCTGGTAGATCATCAACTCAGGGAAAGATGCCCAAAGCTTGTTGATCTCTTAGCACATTGAGATATCTCGGGAGGAATGCTGTCAACTGGCACAATCCAGGTTGCAGGAGTACATGCTGATTGACACAGTGAAGCTTGGTGCCGCCAGTGCTAGGGCTTGGTGGGAAAGGACCACAGTATAAGGTTCTTCTCCTCCTGAAGTGGGAGAAACCAGGTTGCAGGAGGAAGCCCCTCAATTATTGTAGCAGTATACTATCCCAAAGAGCCACATGAATGGCAGCAGTGCTACTGATGTGTACTAATGCAATAGAACAGTATGGAAAAGTGTAAAGAAGGAAAAGGCATTGAACAGTTTATTCTTGTAAATAATTTTTATTATGAATAAAGATTATTTGTTAATTTTGTTATAAAAAAGACTCTTGCATATTTCTACAGATGTGTCATGGACTGGTTGACTGGTTGCATCATCGCCTGGTATGGAGGCTCCAATGCACCAAGATCAAAAGGGCGATCAGAGGGTTGTAGACTCAGCCAGCTTCACCATGGGCTTCACCATCGAGGACATCTTCAATACTTCAAAAAGGTGGGGTCCATGACCAAAGACCCTTGCCATCCAGGTTATGCTCTCCTCTCATTACTACCATCAGGAAGCAGGTACAGGAGACTGAAGATGCACACTCCTTGTTTTAGGAAGAGTTTTCCCCCCTCCTCCATCAGATTTCTGATTGGTCTGTGAGCCCATAAACACCATCTCACTGTTCTTCTTTTGCATTTCTTATTTATTTTATGTCTTATTGTAACTTATAGCATTGTTCATGTCTTGCACTATAATGCTGTCACAAGAAAAACAAATTGCATAACATATGCTGGTGATACTAAGGCTGATTCTGATTTATTGGTCTGGTGAACATGCACTCACAGAGTTGCTGAGTTGGGTGTTGTGGGATTTAGATACAGCGACAATGAACAAACTGTAATATTTCCAAATTAGGATGGCATGGATGATTTTTCAGGAGCTTTCAAAAGAGGCTTAACAAATAGCTGTAGTGTGCACTTTGTAGATTGTAACCAGGAGACACCAATGGGGGAGGAGTGAGTAGCAAATTAAATGGGGATTTCATCAAGTGAATGCTTTAACCTGGATCTGCTAAGCTCTTTGGAACTACACACATCGAGGCAATGGATCACTTATTGCCTTCTTGGCTTGCTGATGTAAACTCTCTTAGGAGTCATGAAGCGAGTCATTCAAATCAGGCTACCACCATAGCCATAGATTGATTCAGTTAATCTTGGTCAATAATGATCCACCAAGATGCTGACAAAGGATTTCCTAGTGACGGTAATGCAATTGCACATCAAATCTGGCAGAAGTGGGATAGACTTGATAATATTTAAAATATTTTTGAGGAAATCATCATAGACACTTGTATTTCTCTATTCCCAAATAGAAGGATACTATTTCATCTCAATGAGACAATGCTACTCATGGAGCAATCCCATTTCTCCACTAATTTTCCCTCTCTCCCCTGATTCGGCTACTTACTTCGGGGCAATATACAATGGACAGTTAACCTACCAATGCACACACCTTTGGAATAGGGGATAAACATGGAATCAGAATAATTCTTTACAGTGCCAGCAGTAAGATGGGTCTTCAGTTCCTGCCACAGTCTGTAAGGAGTTTATGTGTTCTCCCCATGACTATGTGTTTCCTCTGGGTCCTCGGGTTTCCTCCAACATTCCAAAGGTATATGAGTTCGGCTTAGTTAGTTGTGGGCATGCTATGTTGGCAACACTACAGTCTGCCCCCAGCACATTTCAGATTGCGTTGGTCATTGACACAAACAATGCATTGCACTGTATTTTTCATTGTTTGATATACATTTGACCAAGCTAAATTTCATCTTTCTCTCTGAGTTTGTTTATTGTCATAGGCATACATGTAGGTGTGGTGTGGTGTCCAGTCTGGAGACGGTGCTGCCCCCTCCCCCATATTCATTCAACAGAAGATGAGCTGTATTGTGGTTGACTGCAGATTTTCAGTGGCATTCACAGACTCAGAGTATGGACTATATTTTTTTTGTGTAGTTGTATTTTACTGATATCTTATATGTGCTTGCTATCTTGTATGTGCAAGAACTAGGCCTCAAACCACGGTGTTGCCTGGCTACAGCTACCAGGAGAGAGGCATTGGAGCTGGTGCACTCCACCGGGGGCAGTATGGTGCAGCACCCAGGTTGGAGTTGGGGCTGTGCCCCAATGCTTGCTTGGCAGAAGACAAACTGTACTGTGTTTGACTGCAGGTTTCCCCAGCACTCATGGCTTGTGTTTGAACTACCTTTTTCCATGGCTGTATCTTACTGATATTTTTGTGTGTGTTTGTGCTGTGTATGACTGTTGGTACTGTGTTTTGCGACTTGGCCTCGAAGTAACACTATCTCATTTGGCTGCACTCATGGCTATTCATGTATGGTTGAGTGACAATTAAACTTGAATTGAATTGAATATGCAGGATATAAATGCCATAAAAATGAGCTTTTTGCAGCAGCATCACGATATATTATAAACATATTAAATTTAAGCTAATATAAACATAAATTAACATAAATTATACATAACTTGCACAGGAGAATAAGCCTAATGACACTATTGCAAGCTGAGAGAAGAAAAGAGGAAAAGAAATACAGTCTGTGATAATTCATCTAATCGGAGAGAATATGCAAACTCCTCACAACAACCTAGGTGGCTGAAGCTGAGTGGCAAAACTCTGCTCGATCACTATTCTGCACGGCATGGACATTATTTATCAGCCCATGTGTGAATGCTTCCTGGTCTTTGCTGCATAGGGGCATTGTCTGTTTTCTTATCAGAAAATAACACAAATTGAATTGAACGCTCTGCATTCATCGGCGCGCATCCCTTCGAACTTTGTTGGGAAGAAGGTCATCCCTGAAGCAGATGCAGATGCTTAGATGCTGCTCCAGCAGCAACGACCTGGGACTGGAATGATGGAAGGCCAATAAGTACAGCCAAGTCCCTTCGTGCCCAGTTTCACTCTAGCCAGTGGAGTATATTCCCCCTGATGCCCATTGGTTTCTGCATAGCTGCCTGCTTCTATACTCAGCCAAATGTTGCCTTCCTCTCTCTAACATCTCACTCTGGAACTCAGCTCTTCTGCTCATGAATGAACCAAAGCTGAGCAGTCTTGACAAAACCAGTTGTGAAATCAGGTACCTTTCTTGTGATGGCGAGGGCATTCTATCAGTAGAGCCACATTCATGGCAGCTACATTGATAATGGCTCTAAGAGCAATTAGATCCAGTTCTCTTATTTTAAAGCGGGACTTCAAAACTTGGGGTCCACGAGCCCCTTGGTTAATGGTAGGGGTCAATGGCATGAAAAAGTTTGGGAACCCCTGTTCTAAAGCACCAAATGGCAGCCACACACAAATCACAGAAGTAATTCTGCTATGTAAGATTATGTTATTACATTTGATACAGATGTGACTAATTTCTGTTCTCCCAAATGAAATTCATTCAGGAGAGTTGGTTTTGAAATATGTATCTAGGTTAATAGGCTGTGTCTAACACCAGAGAGCATGCATTGTGGGTGAGAGGGGGTAAGTTCAAAGGGGGATGGGAGGGGTAAGTATTTTACTCAGAGAGTGGTGGATGCCTGGAATGTGTTTCCTGGTATGGTGGTAGAGCCAAATACATTAGAGGCTTTTAAGAGATGTTTAGAATGTGAGGAAGATGGAGGAATATGGATAATTTATATGTAGGGGAGTTTAGTTTTTTTGGGGGGGGGTTGATTTACTTTTTAGCTCATTCAGCACCACATTGTGAGCCGAAGCATCTGTTCCTGTGCTGTACTGTTCAATGCTCGATGTTCTAACCTGTCCAATGATCTACTGTACTTCGGTTGAATTGAATGCACCCCACTCAGGACCGTCAAAGCACAGCAAAGAAAAATCAAATCTTTTGGGAACCAGGAGCCTTTTGATAGGAATCTGATTTGTCTGATGTGAATCAGGGTAACAAGCTATCAGAAA